>NC_069505.1:241409250-241414250 GCF_027579735.1 Bombina bombina | reverse complement strand
AGAGTATGGAGCTGACAGCGTTGACACACACACACACATACTATATATGCAGAGAGTATGGAGCTGACAGTGTGACACACACACACACACATATATATGCAGAGAGTATGGAGCTGACAGCGTGACACACACACACACATATATATGCAGAGAGTATGGAGCTGACAGCGTGACACACACACACATATATATGCAGAGAGTATGGAGCTGACAGCGTGACACACACACACACACACATATATATGCAGAGAGAATGGAGCTGACAGCGTGACACACACATATATATGCAGAGAGTATGGAGCTGACAGCGTGACACGACACACACACACATATCTATGCAGAGAGTATGGAGATGACAGCGTGACACACACACACACACATATATATGCAGAGAGTATGGAGCTGACAGCGTGACACACACACACATATATATGCAGAGAGTATGGAGCTGACAGCGTGACACACACACACACACACATATATATGCAGAGAGTATGGAGCTGACAGCGTGACACACACACACACACACACATATATATGCAGAGAGAATGGAGCTGACAGCGTGACACACACACATACTATATGCAGAGAGTATGGAGCTGACAGCGTGACACAGCACACACACACATATATATGCAGAGAGTATGGAGCTGACAGCGTGCCACACATACACACACACCACACATATATATGCAGAGAGAATGGAGCTGACAGCGTGACAACACACATATATATGCAGAGAGTATGGAGCTGACAGCGTGACACACACACACACATATATATGCAGAGAGTATGGAGCTGACAGCGTGACACACACACACATATACATGCAGAGAGTATGGAGCTGACAGAGTGACACACACACACACATATATATATGCAGAGAGTATGGATCTGGCAGCGTGACACACTCACACACATATATATGCAGAGAGTATGCAGCTGACAGCGTGACACACACACACATATATATATATATGTATGCAGAGAGTATGGAGCTGACAGTGTGACACACACACATATATATGCAGAGAGTATGGAGCTGACAGCGTGACACACACACACACATATGTGCAGAGAGTATGGAGCTGACAGCGTGACACACACACAAACACACACATATATATGCAGAGAGTATGGAGCTGACAGCTTGACACAAACACACACATATATGCAGACTGTATGGAGCTGACAGCGTGAGACAAACACACATATATGCAGAGAGTATGGAGCTGACAGTGTGACACACACACATATATATGCAGAGAGTATGGAGCTTACAGCGTGACACACACACACATATATATACAGAGAGTATGGAGCTGACAGCATGACACACACACACACACACATATATATATATATATGCAGAGAGTATGGAGCTGACAGCGTGACACACAGACAGACACACACACACACACATATATATATATGCAGAGAGTATGGAGCTGACAGCGTGACACACACATATATTTGCAGAGAGTATGGAGCTGACGGCGTGACACACACAGCTCCATACTCTCTGCATATATATGTGTGTGTGTGTGTCACGCCGTCAGCTCCATACTCTCTGCATATATATGTGTGCGTCACGCTGTCAGCTCCATACTCTCTGCATATATATGTGTGTGTGTGTGTCACGCTGTCAGCTCCATACTCTCTGCATATATGTGTGTGTGTGTCACGCTGTCAGCTCCATACTCTCTGCATATATATGTGTGTGTGTGTGTCACGCCGTCAGCTCCATACTCTCTGCATATATATGTGTGTGTCACGCTGTCAGCTCCATACTCTCTGCATATATATGTGTGTGTGTGTGTCACGCTGTCAGCTCCATACTCTCTGCATATATATGTGTGTGTCACGCTGTCAGCTCCATACTCTCTGCATATATGTGTGTGTGTGTGTCACGCTGTCAGCTCCATACTCTCTGCATATATGTGTGTGTGTGTCACGCTGTCAGCTCCATACTCTCTGCATATATATGTGTGTGTGTGTGCATCACGCTGTCAGCTCCATACTCTCTGCATATATATGTGTGTGACAGCGTGATGCACACACACACACATATATATGCAGAGAGTATGGAGCTGACAGCGTGACACACACACACATATATGCAGAGAGTATGGAGCTGACAGCGTGACACACACACACACACACACACACACACACATATATATATGCAGAGAGTATGGAGCTGACAGCGTGACACACACACACACACACACACACACATATATATATATGCAGAGAGTATGGAGCTGACAGCGTGACACACACACACACATATATATGCAGAGAGTATGGAGCTGACAGCGTGACACACACACACACACACACATATATATGCAGAGAGTATGGAGCTGACAGCGTGACACACACACACACACATATATATATGCCGAGAGTATGGAGCTGACAGCGTGACACACACACACACACACACACACATATATATGCAGAGAGTATGGAGCTGACAGCGTGACACACACACACACATATATATATGCAGAGAGTATGGAGCTGACAGCATGACACACACACACACATATATATGCCGAGAGTATGGAGCTGACAGCGTGACACACACACACACATATATATGCAGAGAGTATGGAGCTGACAGCGTGACACACACACACATATATATATATATATGCAGAGAGTATGGAGCTGACAGCATGACACACACACACACACACACACATATATATATTCAGAGAGTATGGAGCTGACAGCGTGACACACACATATATATGCAGAGAGTATGGAGCTGACAGCGTGACACACACACAGTTCGGTTTCACGTCACATTTTCCAGGAAAATAGTTTACTCTTTTCAACCAAGAATACCAAGAGAATGAAGCAAATTAGATAACAGGATTAAATTGAAAAGTTGTTTAAAATTACTGCTCTATCTGAATCATGAAAGAAAAATGTTGTTTCATGTCTCTGTAAATATGATGTTGTTTAAATGGCTGAGGGGCATGAGGCTATTTCTCTTTGTATGTGCATTTGCAGATTTTACTCCTTACTTTATACAATGTCAGAGTCAGTGCAGCCAGGGACTTCATTCTGGATGACCCCACAAACTCTATTGTGACTAGCCTATAACGTTTTTACAGGTGGTGATTGCTTAATGCATATTCTAAATGAGTGAAGGGGTTAATGAGAAAGGTCACAGGTCTATCCGCAGTGCACTGTGCTGCTCACGCTTTTATCTGTTACACTTTTCGGTAGCTGTGACATGAAATGAAACCTCTGTTTACACTTAAATAGGCACGCACATGAATAATAGAGGTGCAGTGTGTTTATGTGTAACTGAGAGTGATAACCAGACAGCGGTCACATACATAATACATGACACAATAATATAGCACTGTTTCACATTAGTTTTAGACACTGGGAGAGACAGCTCTGCATGCTGAGACTTCTGTACCAGTGAGACAGCACTGCATGCTGAGACATC
The DNA here is from genome assembly GCF_027579735.1 of Bombina bombina. NCBI lineage: Eukaryota > Metazoa > Chordata > Amphibia > Anura > Bombinatoridae > Bombina > Bombina bombina. The sequence goes on along the minus strand of NC_069505.1, from coordinate 241,410,778 downwards.
TGTACCATTGAGACAGCTTTGCATGCTGAGACTTTTGTACCAGTGAGAGACAGCTCTGCATGCTGAGACATCTGTACAAGGGATGCAAATAGATGTAGGCAGAGATGCAGCAGATGCTGTCAGTATATACCAGGGTTATAATACAATTTATTTGTTATTATTCTTTAAAACAAAACCCAATTAAAATGTATATATGAAACAATTGAAATTAATATTTATTCCTATATTAAGTAGAGACTAGCTTATGAATCAAATTATACACGCTTATGCTGTTATAATATTCTATACCACAGGTCAAAAAAAAAGATACCTTTAAAATTAACTTTACTCACAATGAATCTCATTAAAATACCACAATATAATACCAGAATATGGACCTCTAACTTCAGTGTTTAGATAAACAATATACCAAGATACTTCACCCAAATCTTACTGGATTTCAATAGATTTAAGATAACTTTCAGACAAGTATAATTAAGTTATTTAGCCCACAAATGATTTTATATAACTTCAATTAAAAACACCAGAAATTGTATATATTATTATTAATGCAAACAGCCAATTTATGTGACTAGCTAAGACTATACAGGATTATGGATATAAGCATAAAATACAAAATGCCCTTTTAAATTGATTAACTTCAGTTAAACTGTAGCAATAATGACTGTATTTGCTTTAAAATATTAAATTATAGTCACTGCCATACGTTACCACATAACCAAATGATTATTCAGTTTCCAGAATTTCTTGTGGGTCATCTAAAAAGGATTTATCCACTATATCGCAAAGGTACAGGCCTCAAAACTGTTATCTTCCTTTATTCAAGAAAGTGTCCCAAAATGGCAGGGAATCTACTTGGCACAAAACCTGTGTATTTTCCTCTCCAAAACGTATGCTTCTTTGAGTCTGTGTCCTTGTCTACCGTGTGTGGGGGTCTTTATAAAAAAAAATAAAGAATCCCTCCTCCTTTTCTTTAATCATTCCCACAAGATTTTGATAGGCCCTTACTAATGCTTGTCCCTGATCCACCCTTAATGGAGCAGAGCATTGATTGGTTATCTGGATTTGCATATGTTCTAATAGTCAATTCGTTTGGCTGTCATACCATTTCTGAACTATTGGTGGCAGCAGATAACCAGAAATGCAGTCTCACCATCAATTATTGCTGCAGTTTAAATATCTCACCTTAAAATGTTTATTTAATATATTATACTTTCTTGCATTAATAAACTGGTCAGCATATATGCCCCATCCCACATCTCTTACAGGGCCGGTGCCCTGACTGACACACGCTCCAGGCAGATCATCACAGATGATCCACCCCGGCAGTCGGCAGCCACCTCTCGGCACCCCCTTGCTGGAGGCACCCTAAGGCGGCTGCCTATGGCGCTTTACACAAGCGCCGGCACTGATCTCTTAGCATGCATCTATAGAGACCAAACATGAATATACTTCCAGTATCATACTAGTAAGCAATTATACTGTAAATTATTTGGCTCTTCACAGAATCATTGCATTCAACATTCTG
>NC_069505.1:241386750-241406750 GCF_027579735.1 Bombina bombina | reverse complement strand
AGAGAATAGATACAGAGAGAGTGAGAGAATAGATACAGAGAGAGAGAGAGTGAGAGAATAGATAGAGAGAGAGTGAGAGAATAGATACAGAGAGAGAGAGAGAGAATAGATACAGAGAGAGAGAGAGAGAATAGATACAGAGAGAGAGAGAGAGAGAGAGAGAGAATAGATACAGAGAGAGAGAGAGAGAGAATAGATACAGAGAGAGAGAGAGAATAGATACAGAGAGAGAGAGAGAGAATAGATACAGAGAGAGAGAGAGAGAGAATAGATACAGAGAGAGAGAGAGAATAGATACAGAGAGAGAGAGAGAATAGATACAGAGAGAGAGAGAGAATAGATACAGAGAGAGTGAGAGAATAGATACAGAGAGAGTGAGAGAATAGATACAGAGAGAGTGAGAGAATAGATACAGAGAGAGTGAGAGAATAGATACAGAGAGAGTGAGAGAATAGATACAGAGAGAGTGAGAGAATAGATACAGAGAGAGTGAGAGAATAGATACAGAGAGAGTGAGAGAATAGATACAGAGAGAGTGAGAGAATAGATACAGAGAGAGAGAGAGTGAGAGAATAGATACAGAGAGAGAGAGACAGAGAGAGAGAGAGAGAGAGAGAGACAGAGAGAATAGATACAGAGAGAGAGAGAGAGAGAGAATAGATACAGAGAGAGAGAGAGAGAGAGAATAGATACAGAGAGAGAGAGAGAGTGAGAGAATAGATACAGAGAGAGAGAGACAGAGAGAGAGAGAGAGACAGAGAGAATAGATACAGAGAGAGTGAGAGAATAGATACAGAGAGTGAGAGAGAATAGATACAGAGAGAGGGAGAGAGAGAGAGAGAGAGAGAGAGAGAATAGATAGAGAGAGAGTGAGAGAATAGATAGAGAGAGAGTGAGAGAATAGATACAGAGAGAGAGAGAGAATAGATACAGAGAGAGAGAGAGAGAATAGATACAGAGAGAGAGAGAGAATAGATACAGAGAGAGAGAGAGAATAGATACAGAGAGAGAGAGAGAGAGAGAGAATAGATACAGAGAGAGAGAGAGAATAGATACAGAGAGAGAGAGAGAGAGAATAGATACAGAGAGAGAGAGAGAGAGAATAGATACAGAGAGAGTGAGAGAATAGATACAGAGAGAGAGAGAGAGAGAGAATAGATACAGAGAGAGAGAGAGAGAATAGATACAGAGAGAGAGAGAGAGAATAGATACAGAGAGAGAGAGAGAATAGATACAGAGAGAGAATAGATACAGAGAGAGAGAGAGAGAGAGAATAGATACAGAGAGAGAGAGAGAATAGATACAGAGAGAGAGAGAGAGAGAGAATAGATACAGAGAGAGAGAGAGAGAGAGAATAGATACAGAGAGAGAGAGAGAGAATAGATACAGAGAGAGAGAGAGAATAGATACAGAGAGAGAGAGAGAGAGAATAGATACAGAGAGAGAGAGAGAATAGATACAGAGAGAGTGAGAGAATAGATACAGAGAGAGTGAGAGAATAGATACAGAGAGAGTGAGAGAATAGATACAGAGAGAGTGAGAGAATAGATACAGAGAGAGTGAGAGAATAGATACAGAGAGAGAGAGAATAGATACAGAGAGAGAGAGAGTGAGAGAATAGATACAGAGAGAGAGAGAGAGAATAGATACAGAGAGAGAGAGAGAATAGATACACAGAGAGAGAGTGAGAGAATAGATACAGAGAGAGAGAGAGAATAGATACAGAGAGAGAGAGAGAATAGATACACAGAGAGAGAGAGAGAGAATAGATACAGAGAGAGAGAGAGTGAGAGAATAGATACAGAGAGAGAGAGAGAGAATAGATACAGAGAGAGAGAGAGAGAGAATAGATACACAGAGAGAGAGAGAGAATAGATACAGAGAGAGAGAGAGAGAATAGATACAGAGAGAGTGAGAGAATAGATACAGAGAGAGTGAGAGAATAGATACAGAGAGAGTGAGAGAATAGATACAGAGAGAGTGAGAGAATAGATACAGAGAGAGTGAGAGAATAGATACAGAGAGAGTGAGAGAATAGATACAGAGAGAGTGAGAGAATAGATACAGAGAGTGTGAGAGAATAGATACAGAGAGAGTGAGAGAATAGATACAGAGAGAGTGAGAGAATAGATACAGAGAGAGTGAGAGAATAGATACAGAGAGAGTGAGAGAATAGATACAGAGAGAGTGAGAGAATAGATACAGAGAGAGTGAGAGAATAGATACAGAGAGAGTGAGAGAATAGATACAGAGAGAGAGAGAGAATAGATACACAGAGAGAGAGAGAGAATAGATACAGAGAGAGAGAGAGAATAGATACAGAGAGAGTGAGAGAATAGATACAGAGAGAGTGAGAGAATAGATACAGAGAGAGTGAGAGAATAGATACAGAGAGAGTGAGAGAATAGATACAGAGAGAGTCTGCAGTGAGCTGCTGGTGCAATGCTCTCTGCATTCAGCGAGGTCTTGCAGACCTGATCCGCACTGTTGGATCAGGTCCGCAAGACCTTTCATAAATAGAGGCCATAATATTAATTTTGCTTCATTCTTCTGATATCCTTTATTTAAGGAGCAGCAATGCACTACTGGGAGCTAGCTGAACACTTAAATAGGCCAATGACAGGCATATATGTGCAACCACCTATCAGAAGCTAGCTTTGAGCTCCTGAACCTACCTAGGTATTATTTTCAACAAAAGATTTCAAGAGAACAATGCAAATTAAATAACAGAAGTTAATTTGAAAGTTGGCTAAAATTGCATGCTCTATCTGAATAATGAAAGAAAAGTTAGGAGTTTCATGCCCCTTTAAAGTGACTTTCTCAGTGCTGCACACAAGCAAATTAATTGATTTACAATTAATTGATTTACAAAGTTTAACTGGGATCCCATGTAACTGGGATTTGCTGTTACACACAGGTATCTGTCAATGCCCGTCTAGCTGGGATTTGCTGTTACACACAGGTATCTGTCAGTGCCCGTCTAGCTGGGATTTGCTGTTACACACAGGTATCTGTCAGTGCCCGTCTAGCTGGGATTTGCTCTAACACACAGGTATCTGTCAGTGCCCATGTAACTGGGATTTGGTGTAACACACAGGTATCTGTCAGTGCCCGTCTAGCTGGGATTTGCTGTAACACACAGGTATCTGTCAGTGCTGTCTAGCTGGGATTTGCTGTAATCACACAGGTATCTGTCAGTGACCATCTAGCTGGGATTTGCTGTAACACACAGGTATCTGTCAGTGCCCATGTAACTGGGATTTGCTGTTACACACAGGTATCTGTCAGTGCCCGTCTAGCTGGGATTTGCTGTAACACACAGGTATCTGTCAGTGCCGTCTAGCTGGGATTTGCTGTAACACACAGGTATCTGTCAGTGCTGTCTAGCTGGGATTTGCTGTAATCACACAGGTATCTGTCAGTGACCGTCTTGCTGGGATTTGCTGTAACACACAGGTATCTGTCAGTGCCGTCTTGCTGGGATTTGCTGTAACACACAGGTATCTGTCAGTGCCGTCTAGCTGGGATTTGCTGTAACACACAGGTATCTGTCAGTGCTGTCTAGCTGGGATTTGCTGTAATCACACAGGTATCTGTCAGTGACCATCTAGCTGGGGTTTGCTGTAACACACAGGTATCTGCCAGTGCCGTTTAGCTGGGATTTGCTGTAACACACAGGTATCTGTCAGTGCCGTCTAGCTGGGATTTGCTGTAACACACAGGTATCTGTCAGTGCTGTCTAGCTGGGATTTGCTGTAATCACACAGGTATCTGCCAGTGCCGTCTAGCTGGGATTTGCTATAACACACAGGTATCTGTCAGTGCCCATGTAACTGAGATTTGGTGTAACAAACAGGTATCTGTCAGTGCCCATGTAACTGGGATTTGCTGTTACACACAGGTATCTGTCAGTGCCCGTCTAGCTGGGATTTTCTGTAACACACAGGTATCTGTCAGTGCCCGTCTAGATGGGATTAGCTGTTACAAACAGGTATCCGTCAGTGCCCGTCTAGCTGGGATTTGCTGTTACACACAGGTATCTGTCAGTGCCCGTCTAGCTGGGATTTGCTGTAACACACAGGTATCTGTCAGTGCCCGTCTAGCTGGGATTTGCTGTAACACACAGGTATCTGTCAGTGACCGTCTTGCTGGGATTTGCTGTAACACACAGGTATCTGTCAGTGACCGTCTAGCTGGGATTTGCTGTAACACACAGGTATCTGTCAGTGCCTATGTGACTGAGATTTGGTGTAACACACAGGTATCTGTCAGTGCCCGTCTAGCTGGGATTTGCTGTAACACACAGGTATCTGTCAGTGCCCATGTAGCTGAGATTTGCTGTAACACACAGGTATCTGTCAGTGCCGGTCTAGCTGGGATTTGCTGTAACACACAGGTATCTGTCAGTGACCGTCTAGCTGGGATTTGCTGTAACACACAGGTATTTGTCAGTGCCCATGTAACTGGGATTTGCTGTTACACACAGGTATCTGTCAGTGCCCATCTTGCTGGGATTTGCTGTAACACACAGGTATCTGTCAGTGCCCATGTAACTGGGATTTTCTGTAACACACAGGTGTATCTGTCAGTGCCCGTCTTGCTGGGATTTGCTGTAACACACAGGTATCTATCAGTGCCCATGTAACTGGGATTTGGTGTAACACACAGGTATCTGTCAGTGCCCGTCTTCCTGGGATTTACTGTAACACACAGGTATCTGTCAGTGACCGTCTAGCTGGGATTTCCTGTAACACACAGGTATCTGTCAGTGCCCGTCTTGCTGGGATTTGCTGTAACACACAGGTATCTGTCAGTGCCCATGTAACTGGGATTTGCTGTAACACACAGGTATCTGTCAGTGCCCGTCTAGCTGGGATTTGCTGTTACACACAGGTATCTGTCAGTGCCCGTCTAGCTGGGATTTGCTGTAACACACAGGTATCTGTCAGTGCCCGTCTAGCTGGGATTTTCTGTAACACACAGGTATCTGTCAGTGCCCGTCTAGATGGGATTTGCTGTTACACACAGGTATCTGTCAGTGCCCGTCTAGATGGGATTTGCTGTTACACACAGGTATCTGTCAGTACCCGTCTAGCTGGGATTTGCTGTTACAGACAAGTATCTGTCAGTGCCCGTCTAACTGGGATTTGCTGTAACACACAGGTATCTGTCAGTGCCCGTCTTGCTGGGATTTGCTGTAACACACAGGTATCTGTCAGTGCCCGTCTAGCTGAGATTTGCTGTAACACACAGGTATCTGTCAGTACCCGTCTAGCTGGGATTTGCTGTTACACACAGGTATCTGTCAGTGCCCATGTAACTGGGATTTTCTGTAACACACAGGTATCTGTCAGTGCCCGTCTTGCTGGGATTTGCTGTAACACACAGGTATCTGTCAGTGCCCGTCTAGCTGGGATTTGCTGTAACACACAGGTATCTGTCAGTGCCCGTCTAGCTGGGATTTGCTGTAACACACAGGTATCTGTCAGTGCCCATGTAACTGGGATTTGGTGTAACACACAGGTATCTGTCAGTGCCCGTCTACCTGGGATTTACTGTAACACACAGGTATCTTTTACTGCCCGTCTAGCTGGGATTTGCTGTAACACACAGGTATCTGTCAGTGCTGTCTAGCTGAGATTTGCCGTAACACACAGGTATCTGTCAGGGACCGTCTAGCTGGGATTTGCTGTAACACAAAGGTATCTGTCAGTGCCGTCTAGCTGGGATTTGCTGTAACACACAGGTATCTGTCAGTGCCCATGTAACTGGGATTTGCTGTTACACACAGGTATCTGTCAGTGCCCGTCTAGCTGGGATTTGCTGTAACACACAGGTATTTGTCAGTACCGTCTAGCTGAGATTTGCTGTAACACACAGGTATCTGTCAGTGCCCATGTAACTGGGATTTGCTGTTACACACAGGTATCTGTCAGTGCCCGTCTAGCTGGGATTTGCTGTAACACACAGGTATTTGTCAGTACCGTCTAGCTGGGATTTACTATAACACACATGTATCTGTCAGTGCCCATGTAGCTGGGATTTGCTGTAACACACAGGTACCTGTCAGTGCCCGTCTAGCTGGGATTTGCTGTAACACACAGGTATCTGTCAGTGACCGTCTAGCTGGGATTTGCTGTAACACACAGGTATCTTTCAGTGCCGTCTAGCTGGGATTTGCTGTTACAAACAGGTATCTGTCAGTGCCCGTCTAGCTGGGATTTGCTATAACACACAGGTATCTGTAAGTGCCCATGTAACTGAGATTTGGTGAAACACACAGGTATCTGTCAGTGCCCATGTAACTGGGATTTGCTGTAACAAACAGGTATCTGTCAGTGCCCGTCTAGCTGGGATTTGCTGTAACACACAGGCATCTGTCAGTGCCCGTGTAGCTGGGATTTGCTGTAACACACAGGTATCTGTCAGTGACCGTCTTGCTGGGATTTGCTGTTACACACAGGTATCCGTCAGTGCCCGTCTAGCTGGGATTTGTTGTAACACACAGGTATCTGTCAGTGTCCGTCTAGCTGGGATTTGCTGTAACACACAGGTATCTGTCAGTGCCCATGTAACTGGGATTTGCTGTAACACACAGGTATCTGTCAGTGCCCATGTAACTGAGATTTGGTGTAACAAACAGGTATCTGTCAGTGCCCGTCTAGCTGGGATTTGCTGTAACACACAGGTATCTGTCAGTACCCATGTACCTGGGATTTGCTGTAACAAACAGGTATCTGTCAGTGCCCGTCTAGCTGGGATTTGCTGTAACACACAGGTATCTGTCAGTGCCCGTGTAGCTGGGATTTGCTGTAACACACAGGTATCTGTCAGTGCCCGTCTAGCTGGGATTTGCTGTAACACACAGGTATCTGTCAGTGACCGTCTAGCTGGGATTTGCTATAACACACAGGTATCTGCCAGTGCCCATGTAACTGAGATTTGGTGAAACACACAGGTATCTGTCAGTGCCCATGTAACTGGGATTTGCTGTAACAAACAGGTATCTGTCAGTGCCCGTCTAGCTGGGATTCGCTGTAACACACAGGTATCCGTCAGTGCCCGTGTAGCTGGGATTTGCTGTAACACACAGGTATCTGTCAGTGACCGTCTTGCTGGGATTTGCTGTAACACACAGGTATCCGTCAGTGCCCGTCTAGCTGGGATTTGCTGTAACACACAGGTATCTGTCAGTGTCCGTCTAGCTGGGATTTGCTGTAACACACAGGTATCTGTCAGTGCCCATGTAACTGGGATTTGCTGTAACACACAGGTATCTGTCAGTGTCCATGTAACTGAGATTTGGTGTAACACACAGGTATCTGTCAGTACCCATGTACCTGGGATTTGCTGTAACAAACAGGTATCTGTCAGTGCCCGTCTAGCTGGGATTTGCTGTAACACACAGGTATCTGTCAGTGCCCGTCTAGCTGGGATTTGCTGTAACACACAGGTATCTGTCAGTGCCCGTCTAGCTGGGATTTGCTGTAACACACAGGTATCTGTCAGTGACCGTCTAGCTGGGATTTGCTGTAACACACAGGTATCTGTCAGTGACCGTCTAGCTGGGATTTGCTGTAACACACAGGTATCTGTCAGTGACCGTGTAGCTGGGATTTGCTGTAACACACAGGTATCTGTCAGTGCCCGTCTAGCTGGGATTTGCTGTAACACACAGGTATCTGTCAGTGACCGTCTAGCTGGGATTTGCTATAACACACAGGTATCTGCCAGTGCCCATGTAACTGAGATTTGGTGAAACACACAGGTATCTGTCAGTGCCCATGTAACTGGGATTTGCTGTAACAAACAGGTATCTGTCAGTGCCCGTCTAGCTGGGATTCGCTGTAACACACAGGTATCCGTCAGTGCCCGTGTAGCTGGGATTTGCTGTAACACACAGGTATCTGTCAGTGACCGTCTTGCTGGGATTTGCTGTTACACACAGGTATCCGTCAGTGCCCGTCTAGCTGGGATTTGCTGTAACACACAGGTATCTGTCAGTGTCCGTCTAGCTGGGATTTGCTGTAACACACAGGTATCTGTCAGTGCCCATGTAACTGGGATTTGCTGTAACACACAGGTATCTGTCAGTGCCCATGTAACTGAGATTTGGTGTAACACACAGGTATCTGTCAGTACCCATGTACCTGGGATTTGCTGTAACAAACAGGTATCTGTCAGTGCCCGTCTAGCTGGGATTTGCTGTAACACACAGGTATCTGTCAGTGCCCGTGTAGCTGGGATTTGCTGTAACACACAGGTATCTGTCAGTGCCCGTCTAGCTGGGATTTGCTGTAACACACAGGTATCTGTCAGTGACCGTCTAGCTGGGATTTGCTGTAACACACAGGTATCTGTCAGTGACCGTCTAGCTGGGATTTGCTGTAACACACAGGTATCTGTCAGTGCCCGTCTAGCTGGGATTTGCTGTAACACACAGGTATCTGTCAGTGCCCGTCTAGCTGGGATTTGCTGTAACACACAGGTATCTGTTACTGCCCGTCTAGCTGGGATTTGCTGTAACACACAGGTATCTGTCAGTGCCCGTCTAGCTGGGATTTGCTGTAACACACAGGTATTTGTCAGTGCCCATGTAACTGGGATTTGCTGTTACACACAGGTATCTGTCAGTGCCCATCTTGCTGGGATTTGCTGTAACACACAGGTATCTGTCAGTGCCCATGTAACTGGGATTTTCTGTAACACACAGGTGTATCTGTCAGTGCCCGTCTTGCTGGGATTTGCTGTAACACACAGGTATCTATCAGTGCCCATGTAACTGGGATTTGGTGTAACACACAGGTATCTGTCAGTGCCCGTCTTCCTGGGATTTACTGTAACACACAGGTATCTGTCAGTGACCGTCTAGCTGGGATTTCCTGTAACACACAGGTATCTGTCAGTGCCCGTCTTGCTGGGATTTGCTGTAACACACAGGTATCTGTCAGTGCCCATGTAACTGGGATTTGCTGTAACACACAGGTATCTGTCAGTGCCCGTCTAGCTGGGATTTGCTGTTACACACAGGTATCTGTCAGTGCCCGTCTAGCTGGGATTTGCTGTAACACACAGGTATCTGTCAGTGCCCGTCTAGCTGGGATTTTCTGTAACACACAGGTATCTGTCAGTGCCCGTCTAGATGGGATTTGCTGTTACACACAGGTATCTGTCAGTGCCCGTCTAGATGGGATTTGCTGTTACACACAGGTATCTGTCAGTACCCGTCTAGCTGGGATTTGCTGTTACAGACACGTATCTGTCAGTGCCCGTCTAACTGGGATTTGCTGTAACACACAGGTATCTGTCAGTGCCCGTCTTGCTGGGATTTGCTGTAACACACAGGTATCTGTCAGTGCCCGTCTAGCTGAGATTTGCTGTAACACACAGGTATCTGTCAGTACCCGTCTAGCTGGGATTTGCTGTTACACACAGGTATCTGTCAGTGCCCATGTAACTGGGATTTTCTGTAACACACAGGTATCTGTCAGTGCCCGTCTTGCTGGGATTTGCTGTAACACACAGGTATCTGTCAGTGCCCGTCTAGCTGAGATTTGCTGTAACACACAGGTATCTGTCAGTGCCCGTCTAGCTGGGATTTGCTGTAACACACAGGTATCTGTCAGTGCCCATGTAACTGGGATTTGGTGTAACACACAGGTATCTGTCAGTGCCCGTCTACCTGGGATTTACTGTAACACACAGGTATCTTTTACTGCCCGTCTAGCTGGGATTTGCTGTAACACACAGGTATCTGTCAGTGCTGTCTAGCTGAGATTTGCCGTAACACACAGGTATCTGTCAGGGACCGTCTAGCTGGGATTTGCTGTAACACAAAGGTATCTGTCAGTGCCGTCTAGCTGGGATTTGCTGTAACACACAGGTATCTGTCAGTGCCCATGTAACTGGGATTTGCTGTTACACACAGGTATCTGTCAGTGCCCGTCTAGCTGGGATTTGCTGTAACACACAGGTATTTGTCAGTACCGTCTAGCTGAGATTTGCTGTAACACACAGGTATCTGTCAGTGCCCATGTAACTGGGATTTGCTGTTACACACAGGTATCTGTCAGTGCCCGTCTAGCTGGGATTTGCTGTAACACACAGGTATTTGTCAGTACCGTCTAGCTGGGATTTACTATAACACACATGTATCTGTCAGTGCCCATGTAGCTGGGATTTGCTGTAACACACAGGTACCTGTCAGTGCCCGTCTAGCTGGGATTTGCTGTAACACACAGGTATCTGTCAGTGACCGTCTAGCTGGGATTTGCTGTAACACACAGGTATCTTTCAGTGCCGTCTAGCTGGGATTTGCTGTTACAAACAGGTATCTGTCAGTGCCCGTCTAGCTGGGATTTGCTATAACACACAGGTATCTGTAAGTGCCCATGTAACTGAGATTTGGTGAAACACACAGGTATCTGTCAGTGCCCATGTAACTGGGATTTGCTGTAACAAACAGGTATCTGTCAGTGCCCGTCTAGCTGGGATTTGCTGTAACACACAGGCATCTGTCAGTGCCCGTGTAGCTGGGATTTGCTGTAACACACAGGTATCTGTCAGTGACCGTCTTGCTGGGATTTGCTGTTACACACAGGTATCCGTCAGTGCCCGTCTAGCTGGGATTTGTTGTAACACACAGGTATCTGTCAGTGTCCGTCTAGCTGGGATTTGCTGTAACACACAGGTATCTGTCAGTGCCCATGTAACTGGGATTTGCTGTAACACACAGGTATCTGTCAGTGCCCATGTAACTGAGATTTGGTGTAACAAACAGGTATCTGTCAGTGCCCGTCTAGCTGGGATTTGCTGTAACACACAGGTATCTGTCAGTACCCATGTACCTGGGATTTGCTGTAACAAACAGGTATCTGTCAGTGCCCGTCTAGCTGGGATTTGCTGTAACACACAGGTATCTGTCAGTGCCCGTGTAGCTGGGATTTGCTGTAACACACAGGTATCTGTCAGTGCCCGTCTAGCTGGGATTTGCTGTAACACACAGGTATCTGTCAGTGACCGTCTAGCTGGGATTTGCTATAACACACAGGTATCTGCCAGTGCCCATGTAACTGAGATTTGGTGAAACACACAGGTATCTGTCAGTGCCCATGTAACTGGGATTTGCTGTAACAAACAGGTATCTGTCAGTGCCCGTCTAGCTGGGATTTGCTGTAACACACAGGTATCTGTCAGTGCCCGTGTAGCTGGGATTTGCTGTAACACACAGGTATCTGTCAGTGACCGTCTTGCTGGGATTTGCTGTTACACACAGGTATCCGTCAGTGCCCGTCTAGCTGGGATTTGCTGTAACACACAGGTATCTGTCAGTGTCCGTCTAGCTGGGATTTGCTGTAACACACAGGTATCTGTCAGTGCCCATGTAACTGGGATTTGCTGTAACACACAGGTATCTGTCAGTGTCCATGTAACTGAGATTTGGTGTAACACACAGGTATCTGTCAGTACCCATGTACCTGGGATTTGCTGTAACAAACAGGTATCTGTCAGTGCCCGTCTAGCTGGGATTTGCTGTAACACACAGGTATCTGTCAGTGCCCGTGTAGCTGGGATTTGCTGTAACACACAGGTATCTGTCAGTGCCCGTCTAGCTGGGATTTGCTGTAACACACAGGTATCTGTCAGTGACCGTCTAGCTGGGATTTGCTGTAACACACAGGTATCTGTCAGTGACCGTCTAGCTGGGATTTGCTGTAACACACAGGTATCTGTCAGTGACCGTGTAGCTGGGATTTGCTGTAACACACAGGTATCTGTCAGTGCCCGTCTAGCTGGGATTTGCTGTAACACACAGGTATCTGTCAGTGACCGTCTAGCTGGGATTTGCTATAACACACAGGTATCTGCCAGTGCCCATGTAACTGAGATTTGGTGAAACACACAGGTATCTGTCAGTGCCCATGTAACTGGGATTTGCTGTAACAAACAGGTATCTGTCAGTGCCCGTCTAGCTGGGATTTGCTGTAACACACAGGTATCTGTCAGTGCCCGTGTAGCTGGGATTTGCTGTAACACACAGGTATCTGTCAGTGACCGTCTTGCTGGGATTTGCTGTTACACACAGGTATCCGTCAGTGCCCGTCTAGCTGGGATTTGCTGTAACACACAGGTATCTGTCAGTGTCCGTCTAGCTGGGATTTGCTGTAACACACAGGTATCTGTCAGTGCCCATGTAACTGGGATTTGCTGTAACACACAGGTATCTGTCAGTGCCCATGTAACTGAGATTTGGTGTAACACACAGGTATCTGTCAGTACCCATGTACCTGGGATTTGCTGTAACAAACAGGTATCTGTCAGTGCCCGTCTAGCTGGGATTTGCTGTAACACACAGGTATCTGTCAGTGCCCGTGTAGCTGGGATTTGCTGTAACACACAGGTATCTGTCAGTGCCCGTCTAGCTGGGATTTGCTGTAACACACAGGTATCTGTCAGTGACCGTCTAGCTGGGATTTGCTGTAACACACAGGTATCTGTCAGTGACCGTCTAGCTGGGATTTGCTGTAACACACAGGTATCTGTCAGTGCCCGTCTAGCTGGGATTTGCTGTAACACACAGGTATCTGTCAGTGCCCGTCTAGCTGGGATTTGCTGTAACACACAGGTATCTGTTACTGCCCGTCTAGCTGGGATTTGCTGTAACACACAGGTATCTGTCAGTGCCCGTCTAGCTGGGATTTGCTGTAACACACAGGTATCTGTTACTGCCCGTCTAGCTGGGCTTTGCTGTAACAAACAGGTATCTGTCAGTGCCCGTGTAGCTGGGATTTGCTGTAACACACAGGTATCTGTCAGTGCCCGTCTTGCTGGGATTTTCTGTAACACACAGGTATCTGTCAGTGCCCGTTTAGCTGGGATTTGCTGTAACACACAGGTATCTGTCAGTGCCCGTCTAGCTGGGATTTGCTGTAACACACAGGTATCTGTCAGTGACCGTCTAGCTGGGATTTTCTGTAACACACAGGTATCTGTCAGTGACCGTCTAGCTGGGATTTGCTGTTACACACAGGTATCCGTCAGTGCCCGTCTAGCTGGGATTTGCTGTAACACACAGGTATCTGTCAGTGTCCGTCTAGCTGGGATTTGCTGTAACACACAGGTATCTGTCAGTGCCCATGTAACTGGGATTTGCTGTAACACACAGGTATCTGTCAGTGCCCATGTAACTGAGATTTGGTGTAACACACAGGTACGTATCTGTCAGTACCCATGTACCTGGGATTTGCTGTAACAAACAGGTATCTGTCAGTGCCCGTCTAGCTGGGATTTGCTGTAACACACAGGTATCTGTCAGTGCCTGTGTAGCTGGGATTTGCTGTAACACACAGGTATCTGTCAGTGCCCGTCTAGCTGGGATTTGCTGTAACACACAGGTATCTGTCAGTGACCGTCTAGCTGGGATTTGCTGTAACACACAGGTATCTGTCAGTGACCGTCTAGCTGGGATTTGCTGTAACACACAGGTATCTGTCAGTGACCGTCTAGCTGGGATTTGCTGTAACACACAGGTATCTGTCAGTGCCCGTCTAGCTGGGATTTGCTGTAACACACAGGTATCTGTCAGTGCCCGTCTAGCTGGGATTTGCTGTAACACACAGGTATCTGTTACTGCCCGTCTAGCTGGGATTTGCTGTAACACACAGGTATCTGTCAGTGCCCGTCTAGCTGGGATTTGCTGTAACACACAGGTATCTGTTACTGCCCGTCTAGCTGGGCTTTGCTGTAACAAACAGGTATCTGTCAGTGCCCGTCTAGCTGGGATTTGCTGTAACACACAGGTATTTGTCAGTGCCCGTGTAGCTGGGATTTGCTGTAACACACAGGTATCTGTCAGTGCCCGTCTTGCTGGGATTTTCTGTAACACACAGGTATCTGTCAGTGCCCGTTTAGCTGGGATTTGCTGTAACACACAGGTATCTGTCAGTGCCCGTCTAGCTGGGATTTGCTGTAACACACAGGTATCTGTCAGTGACCGTCTAGCTGGGATTTGCTGTAACACACAGGTATCTGTCAGTGACCGTCTAGCTGGGATTTGCTGTAACACACAGTTATCTGTCAGTGCCGTCTAGCTGGGATTTGCTGTAACACACAGGTATCTGTCAGTGCCCGTCTAGCTGGGATTTGCTGTAAAACACAGGTATCTGTCAGTGCCCGTCTAGCTGGGATTTGCTGTAACACACAGGTATCTGTCAGTGACCGTCTAGCTGGGATTTGCTGTAACACACAGGTATCTGTTACTGCCCGTCTAGCTGGGATTTGCTGTAACACACAGGTATCTGTTACTGCCCGTCTAGCTGGGATTTGCTGTAACACACAGGTATCTGTCAGTGACCGTCTAGCTGGGATTTGCTGTAACACACAGGTATCTGTCAGTGACCGTCTAGCTGGGATTTGCTGTAACACACAGGTATCTGTCAGTGCCCGTCTAGCTGGGATTTGCTGTAACACACAGGTATCTGTCAGTGACCGTCTAGCTGGGATTTGCTGTAACACACAGTTATCTGTCAGTGCCGTCTAGCTGGGATTTGCTGTAACACACAGGTATCTGTCAGTGCCCGTCTAGCTGGGATTTGCTGTAAAACACAGGTATCTGTCAGTGCCCGTCTAGCTGGGATTTGCTGTAACACACAGGTATCTGTCAGTGCCCGTCTAGCTGGGATTTGCTGTAACACACAGGTATCTGTTACTGCCCGTCTAGCTGGGATTTGCTGTAACACACAGGTATCTGTTACTGCCCGTCTAGCTGGGATTTGCTGTAACACACAGGTATCTGTCAGTGACCGTCTAGCTGGGATTTGCTGTAACACACAGGTATCTGTCAGTGACCGTCTAGCTGGGATTTGCTGTAACACACAGGTATCTGTCAGTGCCCGTCTAGCTGGGATTTTCTGTAACACACAGGTATCTGTCAGTGACCGTCTAGCTGGGATTTGCTGTAACACACAGGTATCTGTTACTGCCCGTCTAGCTGGGATTTGCTGTAACACACAGGTATCTGTCAGTGACCGTCTAGCTGGGATTTGCTGTAACACACAGGTATCTGTCAGTGACCGTGTAGCTGGGATTTGCTGTAACACACAGGTATCTGTCAGTGACCGTCTAGCTGGGATTTGCTGTAACACACAGGTATCTGTCAGTGCCCGTCTAGCTGGGATTTTCTGTAACACACAGGTATCTGTCAGTGACCGTCTAGCTGGGATTTGCTGTAACACACAGGTATCTGTTACTGCCCGTCTAGCTGGGATTTGCTGTAACACACAGGTATCTGTCAGTGACCGTCTAGCTGGGATTTGCTGTAACACACAGGTATCTGGTGGTGCCTGTGTATTGATTGTATCTATCAGTCTTCTGTTTGGTTTCTTGGTTATTGCAACGTGAGCAATAGTGAGTGTGCATCAAACAGTTAAATGACACTGAGCAGGAGAGTCAGTGTCCCCAGAACGTCACATTCCCATTAATGGCTGTAATAATGCGCCAGTCTCTTGCTGACCATCCCCCTTGGGATGTATCAATGGCAGCTTTATCTCCCTCATAGCTCAGTAACATCTCTTCCCCTGACCTCCTCACCCCTCAGCCATTGGTGTTTATAGTAGACCCGGTTATTGGCTGGGCGGCCTGCACGTTACTATGGTAATGGTGTCATGGCTTCTGGAGAGTTTATTAAGCAGACATGAAATGAATCTGTTGTTGTCTCACATGTATTACTGTTAGCACAGGGGCAAGAAGTTGTCTGTCATTAAAGGGATATAAAACTTTAAAATGTTCTTTTGTGATTCAGACAGAACATACAATTTATCTAAAGCTATTATCAAACGCGCTTCATTCCCATGTTATTCTGTGTTGTAGAGATACGTAGGTAGGTGTCTCAAGCACTACATGATAGGAATAGTGCTGCCATCTAGTGCTCCAGATACGTGCACACTTCTTAGCTTACATCCCTGTTTTTCAATAAAAGATACCAAGAGAACAAAGACAAATCATAATAGAAGAAAATTGGTAAGTCGTTTAAAATCACATGCTGAATCATGAAGGACTTTTTTGGGTTTTATGTCCCTTTGAACAGATCACAGGAGGAACAAGGTCATCACAGAATGGTGTCTGGCATGTGCTATTGCTTAATCCATATAACATGTGCCAGTCAGTATACAGTAGCCTGTTAATGCACCTGTAACTGCCCCTATATCTCCTCCCCTTAATCCTATGAATGCACCTGTAACTACCCCTATATCTCCTCCCCTTAATCCTATGAATGCACCTGTAACTGCCCCTATATCTCCTCCCCTTAATCCTATTAATGCACCTGTAACTGTCCCTATATCTCCTCCCCTTAATCCTATTAATGCACCTGTAACTGCCCCTATATCTCCTCCCCTTAATCCTATGAATGCACCTGTAACTACCCCTATATCTCCTCCCCTTAATCCTATGAATGCACCTGTAACTACCCCTATATCTCCTCCCCTTAATCCTATTAATGCACCTGTAACTGTCCCTATATCTCCTCCCCTTAATCCTATTAATGCACCTGTAACTGCCCCTATATCTCCTCCCCTTAATCCTGTGAATGCACCTGTAACTACCCCTATATCTCCTCCCCTTAATCCTATTAATGCACCTGTAACTACCCCTATATCTCCTCCCCTTAATCCTATTAATGCACCTGTAACTGTCCCTGTATCCCCTCCCCTTAATCATATTAATGCGTCTGTAACTGCCCCTATATCTCTTCCCCTTAATCCTCTTAATGCACCTGTAACTGCCCCTATATCTCCTCCCCTTAATCCTCTTAATGCACCTGTAACTGCTCTATATCTCCTCCCCTTACTCCTATTAATGCACCTGTAACTGCCCCAATATCTCCTCCCCTTAATCCTATTAATGCACCTGTAACTGTCCCTGTATCCCCTCCCCTTACTCCTATTAATGCACTTGTAACTGCCCCTATATCTCCTCCCCTTAATCCTCTTAATGCACCTGTAACTGCTCTATATCTCCTCCCCTTACTCCTATTAATGCACCTGTAACTGCCCCAATATCTCCTCCCCTTAATCCTATTAATGCACCTGTAACTGTCCCTGTATCCCCTCCCCTTAATCCTATTAATGCACCTATAACTACCCCTATCTCTTTCCCTTAATCCTCTTAATGCACCTGTAACTGCCCCTATATCCCCTACCTTTAATCCTATTAATGAACCTGTAACTGCCCCTATATCTCCTTCCCTTAATTCTATTAATGCACCTGTAACTGCCCCTATATCTCCTCCCCTTAATCCTATTAATGCACCTGTAACTGTCCCTGTATCCCCTTAATCCTATTAATGCGTCTGTAACTGTCCCTGTATCTCCTCCCCTTAATCCTCTTAATGCACCTGTGACTGCCCCTATATCTCCTCCCCTTAATCCTATTAATGCACCTGTAACTGTCCCTGTATCCCCTCCCCTTACTCCTATTAATGTACCTGTAACTGCCCCTATATCTCTTCCCCTTAATCCTCTTAATGCACCTGTAACTGACCCTATATCTCCTCCCCTTAATCCTTTTAGTGCACCTGTAACTGCCCCTATATCTCCTCCCCTTAATCCTTTTAAAGCACCTGTGACTGCCCCTATATCTCCTCCCCTTAATCCTATTAATGCACGTGTAACTGTCCCTATATCTCCTCCCCTTAATCCTATTAATACACCTGTAACTGTCCCTGTATCCCCTCCCCTTACTCCTCTTAATGCACCTGTAACTGCCCCTATATCTCCTCCCCTTAATCCTATTAATGCACCTGTAACTGCCCCTATATCTCCTCCCCTTAATCCTCTTAATGCACCTGTAACTGCCCCTATATCTCCTCCCCTTAATCCTATTAATGCACCTGTAACTGCCCCTATATCTCCTCCCCTTAATCCTATTAATGCACCTGTAACTGCCCCTGTATTCTCTCCCCTTAATCCTATTTATGCATCTGTAACTGCCCCTATATCTCCTCCCCTTACTCCTATTAATGCACCTGTAACTGCCCCTATATCTCCTCTCCTTAATCCTATTAATGCACCTGTAACTGTCCCTGTATCCCCTCCCCTTAATCCTCTTAATGCACCTGTAACTGTCCCTATATCTCCTCCCCTTAATCCTATTAATGCACCTGTAACTGTCCCTGTATCCCCTTAATCCTATTAATGCGTCTGTAACTGCCCCTGTATCTCCTCCCCTTAATCCTCTTAATGCACCTGTGACTGCCCCTATATCTCCTCCCCTTAATCCTATTAATGCACATGTAACTGTCCCTGTATCCCCTCCCCTTACTCCTATTAATGTACCTGTAACTGCCCCTATATCTCTTCCCCTTAATCCTCTTAATGCACCTGTAACTGCCCCTATATCTCCTCCCCTTAATCCTTTTAATGCACCTGTAACTGCCCCTATATCTCCTCCCCTTAATCCTCTTAAAGCACCTGTGACTGCCCCTATATCTCCTCCCCTTAATCCTATTAATGCACCTGTAACTGTCCCTATATCTCCTCCCCTTAATCCTATTAATACACCTGTAACTGTCCCTGTATCCCCTCCCCTTACTCCTCTTAATGCACCTGTAACTGCCCCTATATCTCCTCCCCTTAATCCTCTTAATGCACCTGTAACTGCCCCTATATCTCCTCCCCTTAATCCTCTTAATGCACCTGTAACTGCCCCTATATCTCCTCCCCTTAATCCTATTAATGCACCTGTAACTGCCCCTATATCTCCCCCCCTTAATCCTATTAATGCACCTGTAACTGCCACTGTATTCTCTCCCCTTAATCCTATTTATGCATCTGTAACTGCCCCTATATCTCCTCCCCTTACTCCTATTAATGCACCTGTAACTGCCCCTATATCTCCTCCCCTTAATCCTATTAATGCACCTATAACTGTCCCTGTATCCCCTCCCCTTAATCCTCTTAATGCACCTGTAACTGTCCCTATATCTCCTCCCCTTAATCCTATTAATGCACCTGTAACTGTCCCTGTATCCCCTTAATCCTATTAATGCATCTGTAACTGCCCCCGTATCTCCTCCCCTTAATCCTCTTAATGCACCTGTGACTGCCCCTATATCTCCTCCCCTTAATCCTATTAATGCACCTGTAACTGTCCCTGTATCCCCTCCCCTTACTCCTATTAATGTACCTGTAACTGCCCCTATATCTCTTCCCCTTAATCCTCTTAATGCACCTGTAAATGCCCCTATATCTCCTCCCCTTAATCCCTTTAATGCACCTGTAACTGCCCCTATATCTCCTCCCCTTAATCCTCTTAAAGCACCTGCGACTGCCCCTATATCTCCTCCCCTTAATCCTATTAATGCACCTGTAACTGTCCCTATATCTCCTCCCCTTAATCCTATTAATACACCTGTAACTGTCCCTGTATCCCCTCCCCTTACTCCTCTTAATGCACCTGTAACTGCCCCTAATTCTCCTCCCCTTAATCCTATTAATGCACCTGTAACTGCCCCTATATCTCCTCCCCTTAATCCTCTTAATGCACATGTAACTGCCCCTATATCTCCTCCCCTTAATCCTATTAATGCACCTGTAACTGCCCCTATATCTCCTCTCCTTAATCCTATTAATGCACCTGTAACTGCCCCTGTATTCTCTCCCCTTAATCCTATTTATGCATCTGTAACTGCCCCTATATCTCCTCCCCTTACTCCTATTAATGCACCTGTAACTGCCCCTATATCTCCTCCCCTTAATCCTATTAATGCACCTGTAACTGTCCCTGTATCCCCTCCCCTTAATCCTCTTAATGCACCTATAACTGCCCCTATATCTCCTCCCCTTAATCCTCTTAATGCACCTGTAACTGCCCCTATATCTCCTCCCCTTACTCCTATTAATGCACCTGTAACTGCCCCAATATCTCCTCCCCTTAATCCTATTAATGCACCTGTAACTGTCCCTATATCTCCTCCCCTTAATCCTATTAATGCACCTGAAACT
>NC_069505.1:241329250-241381750 GCF_027579735.1 Bombina bombina | reverse complement strand
TATATATATATATATATATATATATACATACATACATACATACATACATATACATGTGTGTGTGTGTATGTATGTATATATATATATATATATATATATATATATATATATATACTGTATATATGTGTGTGTATGTATATATATAAATTCCAAACAATGTGCACTCCAAAGATACAGTCACAAATTGCCTTGGGTGCTGTACATCAATATAAATAGGATATCCAACAGAAGAGCACTCCAAAGGTCTTGTAGAATTCAATAACCTTTATTGTTTTTTAGAATTTAATCACCTTTATTGTGAACGTTTTCGGGTCAATATGACCCGTCCTCAGACATACAGTGAACCGTTGCACTTACCCACCACCTGGAATATAACAGCGTTACAACCAGACATTACGTTCTCCTCAGTAGACACGCCCCTAACATGGGGATAATCACCTAAGGCAGCGTGCGTCTGTGTATATAAAAATATAAACATAAACTAACTCAAACAGCATGACAATAAGCAGAAGGGCATATTCAAAACATGTTACACTGATTAGTGAAACCTGTCTGGCCTTGAAAATCTTAAGTCCAAATCCGGACTCTACGTGGTATCCATAGTAACCAACATAGGAGGACCCGCTGCCGTATGCGGAAGTATTGGGTCAATGGGAGTGGCCAGTCTGACAGCGTCACTAAGCAACTGTAAAATTGGTATATAGAGGTTCTGAAAAAAGGTTATCATTAAGTACAAACAAAAACAAATACTGATCAATTTGAACAGATCCTATACTATATAGTAACACAAATCAGGGCATTACAAATAGGAGTCTGGATTGTGTGCTTCTACAAGTAAGCAATGAACGGTTACCATAGTAACAACAGTAACACTAATCTGGTAAGATATGTTAAATGTTAGTACAAACTAAAAGAATATCCACATATACACAAAATGAAATGAAAAGCCTACAGTATATTATATAGAGTTATAGATAGACAAAAAGGTGATTGAATTCTACAAGACCTTTGGAGTGCTCTTCTGTTGGATATCATATATAAATATATAAATATATATATATATATATATATATATATATATATATATATATATATATATATAATCTATCACAGTAGAAAACGAATCCTCCCTCCAAGTTCAACCACCTGGGTGCAGCAAGGCATACAACAGTCCCATAACAAAGTTGCACACTCAGGTTTTTTCACAACAAAGGCTATCATTAATGTGTAGGATAGCCGTATGCTTGTTCCAGGCATTAATTAGTATGTAGGCTAGCCTTATGCTTATCCCAGGCATTAATTAGTACGTACTGTAGCCTTATGCTTATACCAGACATAAATTAGTATGTATGATAGCCTCATGCTTATCCCAGGCATTAACTAGTATGTAGGATAGCCTTCTGCTTGTCCCAGGCGTTAATTAGTATGTAGGGTAACCTTATGCTTATACCAGACATAAATTAGTATGTAGGATAGCCTCATGCTTATCCCAGGCATTAATTAGTATGTAGGATAGCCTTATGCTTATCCCGGGCATTAATTAGTATGTAGGATAGCATTATGCTTGTCACAGGCAGTAATTAGTATGTTGGATAGCCTTATGCTTATCCCAGGTATTAATTAGTATGTAGGATAGCCTTCTGCTTGTCACAGGCATTAATTAGTATGTAGGATAGCATTATGCTTATGCCAGGCATTAATTAGTATGTAGGATAGCCTTCTGCTTGTCACAGGCAGTAATTAGTATGTAGGATAGCCTTTTGCTTTTACCAAGCATTAATTAGTACCTCGGATAGCCTTATGCTTATACCAGACATTAGTCTGTAGGATATAGCCTTATGCTTATCCCAGGCTTTATTTAGTATGTAGGATAGCCTTATGCTTATCCCTGGCAATAATTAGTATATAGGCTAGCCTTATGCTTGTCCCAGGCATTGATTAGTATGTAGGGTAGCCTTATGCTTATACCAGACATAAATTAGTATGTAGGATAGCCTCATGCTTATTCCAGGCATTAATTAGTATGTAGGATAGCCTTCTGCTTGTCCCAGGCATTAATTAGTACGTAGGGTAGCCTTATGCTTATACCAGACATAAATTTAATATGTAGGATAGCCTTATGCTTATCCCAGGCATTAATCAGTATGTAGGGTAGCCTCATGCTTATCCCAGGCATTAATTAGTATGTAGGATAGCCTTCTGCTTGTCACAGGCATTAATTAGTATGTAGGATAGCCTCATGCTTATCCCAGGCATTAATCAGTATGTAGGATAGCCTTATGATTACCCCAGGCATTAATTAGTATGTAGGATAGCCTCATGCTTATGCCAGGCATTAATTAGTATGTAGGATAGTCTTCTGCTTGTCACAGGCATTAATTAGTATGTAGGATAGCCTCATGCTTATCCCAGGTATTAATTAGTATGTAGGATAGCCTTCTGCTTGTCACAGGCATTAATCGGTATGTAGGATAGCCTTATGATTATGCCAGGCATTAATTAGTATGTAGGATAGCCTTCTGCTTGTCACAGGCAGTAATTAGTATGTTGGATAGCCTTATGCTTATCCCAGGCATTAATTAGTATGTAGGATAGCCTTCTGCTTGTCACAGGCATTAATTAGTATGTAGGATAGCATTATGCTTATGCCAGGCATTAATTAGTATGTAGGATAGCCTTCTGCTTGTCACAGGCAGTAATTAGTATGTAGAATAGCCTTTTGCTTTTACCAAGCATTAATTAGTATCTAGGATAGCCTTATGCTTATTACAGGCTTTAGTTAGTATGTAGGATAGCCTTCTGCTTGTCACAGGCATTAATTAGTATGTAGGATAGCCTTATGCTTATCCCAGGCATTAATTAGTATCTAGGATAGCCTTAAGCTTATCCCAGGCATTAATTAGTATGCAGGATAGCTTTATGCTTATACCAGGCATGAATTAGTATGTAGGATAGCCTTATGCTTTTCCCAGGCATTAATTAGTATGTAGTATAGCCTTATGCTTGTACCAGGCATTAATTAGTACGTAGGATAGCCTTCTGCTTGTACCAGGCATTAATTAGTATGTAGGGTAGCCTTATGCTTATACCAGACATAAATTACTATGTAGGATAGCCTCATGCTTATCCCAGGCATTAATTAGTATGTAGGATAGCCTTCTGCTTGTCACAGGCATTAATTAGTATGTAGGATAGCCTTATGATTATGCCAGGCATTAATTAGTATGTAGGATAGCCTTATGCTTAACTCAGGCATTAATTAGTATGTAGGATAGCCTTCTGCTGTCTCAGGCAGTAATTAGTATGTTGGAAAGCCTTATGCTTCTCCCAGGCATTAATTAGTATGTAGGATAGCCTTATGCTTAACCCAGGCATTAATTAGTATGTAGGATAGCCTTCTGATTGTCACAGGCAGTAATTAGTATGTTGGAAAGCCTTATGCTTCTCCCAGGCATTAATTTGTATGTAGGATAGCCTCATGCTTATGCCAGGCATTAATTAGTATGTAGGATAGTCTTCTGCTTGTCACAGGCATTAATTAGTATGTAGGATAGCCTCATGCTTATCCCAGGTATTAATTAGTATGTAGGATAGCCTTCTGCTTGTCACAGTCATTAATCGGTATGTAGGATAGCCTTATGATTATGCCAGGCATTAATTAGTATGTAGGATAGCCTTCTGCTTGTCACAGGCAGTAATTAGTATGTTGGATAGCCTTATGCTTGTCCTAGGCATTAATTAGTATGTAGGATAGCCTTCGTCACAGGCATTAATTAGTATGTAGGATAGCATTATGCTTATGCCAGGCATTAATTAGTATGTAGGATAGCCTCATGCTTGTCACATGCATTAATCAGTATGTAGGATAGCCTTATGATTATGCCAGGCATTAATTAGTATGTAGGATAGCCTTCTGCTTGTCACAGGCAGTAATTAGTATGTTGGATAGCCTTATGCTTATCCCAGGCATTAATTAGTATGTAGGATAGCCTTCTGCTTGTCACAGGCATTAATTAGTATGTAGGATAGCATTATGCTTATGCCAGGCATTAATTAGTATGTAGGACAGCCTTCTGCTTGTCACAGGCAGTAATTAGTATGTAGAATAGCCTTTTGCTTTTACCAAGCATTAATTAGTATCTAGGATAGCCTTATGCTTATTCCAGGCTTTAGTTAGTATGTAGGATAGCCTTCTGCTTGTCACAGGCATTAATTAGTATGTAGGATAGCCTTATGTTTATCCCAGGCATTAATTAGTATGTAGGATAGCCTTATGCTTATCCCAGGCATTAATTAGTATGTAGGATAGCCTTATGCTTATCCCAGGCATTAATTAGTATATAGGATAGCCTTAAGCTTATCCCAGGCATTAATTAGTATGTAGTATAGCATTATGCTTGTACCAGGCATTAATTAGTACGTAGGATAGCCTTCTGCTTGTACCAGGCATTAATTAGTATGTAGGGTAGCCTTATGCTTATACCAGACATAAATTACTATGTAGGATAGCCTCATGCTTATCCCAGGCATTAATTAGTATGTAGGATAGCCTTCTGCTTGTCACAGGCATTAATTAGTATGTAGGATAGCCTTATGATTATGCCAGGCATTAATTAGTATGTAGGATAGCCTTATGCTTAACTCAGGCATTAATTAGTATGTAGTATAGCCTTATGCTGTCTCAGGCAGTAACTAGTATGTTGGAAAGCCTTATGCTTCTCCCAGGCATTAATTAGTATGTAGGATAGCCTTATGCTTAACCCAGGCATTAATTAGTATGTAGGATAGCCTTCTGATTGTCACAGGCAGTAATTAGTATGTTGGAAAGCCTTATGCTTCTCCCAGGCATTAATTAGTATGTAGGATAGCCTTATGCTTCTCCCAGGCATTAATTAGTATGTAGGATAGCCTTCTGCTTGTCACAGGCATTAATTAGTACGTAGGATAGCATTATGCTTATGCCAGGCATTAATTAGTATGTAGGATAGCCTTCTGCTTGTCATAGGCAGTAATTAGTATATAGGATAGCCTTTTGCTTTTACCAAGCATTAATTAGTATATAGGATAGCCTTTTGCTTTTACCAAGCATTAATTAGTATCTAGGATAGCCTTATGCTTATACCAGGCATTAGTCTGTAGGAAATAGCCTTATGCTTATCCCAGGCATTAATAAGTATGTAGGATAGCCTTCTGTTATCTCAGGCATTAATTAGTATCTAGGATAGCCTTATAGTTATCCCAGGCATTAGTCTGTAGGAAATAGCCTTATACTTATCACAGGCATTAATTAGTATGTAGGATAACCTTATGTTTATCCCAGGCAGTAATTAATATGTATTATAGCCTTATGCTTATGCCAGGCATTCATTAGTATGTAGGATAGCCTTATGCTTATCCCAGGCATTAATTAGTATGTAGGATAGCCTTATGCTTATGTCAGGCAGTAATTAGTATGCAGGATAACCTTATGCTTATTTCAGGCAGTAATTAGTATGTAGGATAGCCTTATGCTTATCCCAGGCATTAATTTGTTTATATTATAGCCTTCTGCT
Source organism: Bombina bombina (assembly GCF_027579735.1). Lineage (NCBI taxonomy): Eukaryota > Metazoa > Chordata > Amphibia > Anura > Bombinatoridae > Bombina > Bombina bombina. The sequence goes on along the minus strand of NC_069505.1, from coordinate 241,376,198 downwards.
TTTCTCAGGCAGTAATTAGTATGTAGGATAGCCTTATGCTTATCCCAGGCATTAATTAGTATGTAGGATAGCCTTATGCTTATCCCAGGCATTAATTAGTATGTAGGATAGCCTTCTGCTTGTCACGGGCATTAATTAGTAGGTAGGATAGCCTTATGCTTATTCGATTGAAATGAAGTTTTACTGCTTACATGTGATGTAACAAAACCAGGTTCTATCACAAATGTTCTGGTTCTGAATATCCAGTCTTCTTTTTGAGGGGCTGGTGTCAGGGAACAGGTTGGTGGTGTTTTGTTTCCATCACTGGTTTTTATTTCCATCTGGGTTTTTTACTCAGGGAAGAGAGGCAGAAGATAGCAGACTTGTTCCTGCGCCGGGAGTCCAGCTTCCACCACCACACTGCATTCATTGTTGTGTTTGACAAGACTATAGCTGCCCTGGACAGTTGCAGTCGCAAAAGCCCTCAACTGGCAGCGGCAGTCAAAGAATATGAGGTAAGTCAGAACTGTCAGGGTGTAGGAAAACCATGAAAGGTTTCACAGAACCTAATGCAAGGCTATAAAAAGTCATCCTCGGCCAGTGACATAATGTGACAGCCCTGTATATACCTCAGTCGTTGCTTTTGTTCTACATCAGCTGTATGACCACATGTTGATGTGTTAAGGCTGAGAGTTTGGTTTGTTCCTTTTGCAATGTTGTTTTTGTGGTTAGATATTACAGGTGCAGTGTTGTGTTATTTAGTAGGATACAGAGGGTGTTTTGCACAATCTCTTCTAGTTCATGAGGAGATATGGGCAGGTGAGCCTCAGTTTGTCTGAGGTCTGCTGACAAAAAAGGGACTTTTCTCTTTTTTAGTAATGTTGTTCCTCTAACACGGTGTACATCTTTCATGTACCCCAAACCCCTCTCTGTCCTTCTGCCCCTTCTGAATGTCATAACTAAGTGCCATTTCCCTTGTCTGCCCCCCTGCTCTGTCTCTATCCCTTTGTTTTTCTTTTCATTCTATATCATCTATCTAGTTGTTCCCTACCTCTCTCTATCTCACACATTCATTCTTTTCTCATTCCCGTGTAATTCTGGAGCTGTATAAAAATGTTCTGGGCAATAGGGAGGGCAATTTGCAGATTACAAGTTATGGGACAGTTACTGGTGGAGGAGAGGTGAGCTTGTGACCAAGAGATGGTGATTTGGGACACTGGAGATGAAGCCACCATGTCACCAAACAAACGTATCCGTGAGCTTCAAGTGATATGAATTCGATTTGACCCATAAATATGTCTGTTTCCCATCCATAGCAGATTGGCTGCACCAAACTGTTAGAGAAAGCAAAGTGTAAATGATCTGGGTATTACAAGGAGTTTATTGGGTTTGATTCATTCAGTGCTTTACAGACTCCTGCTGCGCTTGTCACAGATTTATTTTAATGACAAATAATGGTTATTGGTGAGTATTTTTATCACTTGTGTTTTGTTTCTAGAGTTAATGTTTCAGGCTAAATGCTAAGAGGCTTCATGATTATCTTCTATGTAATGATGCAAGGAGCATTTGGCTGCACCACTGTTATATGTATTTATTTATTTCTGGAAATGAGCTGATGAGAAAAATGTGATTGACTATGTAAGTTTTTCATGGGAACTAGATCATAACTGCTATGTAGTGACTGCTCTCTATCTAATGGTAGCAGCATGTTGCTATGACCAACTAGCCCCCATGGGTATCATTGTCATAGCCTATAAATTAACTGCAGCCCTCGTTACCACAAATTGAACTGTAACTGCTCACAATTAATTTAACCCTATTCATTCTGCACTTGTTCACCCACTGCAATGTAACCCTATCCACAGCAAAATGAACACTGCTACTACCTGAAGCACCTAGATTAATTATTCATGTCTCCAACTACCCAACCCCCAGTACAGTCAACCTGACCTTTAATTTGCTGAACCTCTCTAGCACAATTAACCCTAACTATACAAATAATCCAGCACAATTAACCCTAACTGTACAAATACCCCAGCACAATTAACCCTAACTGCACAAATACCCCAGCACAATTAACCCTAACTGCACAAATACCCCAGCATAATTAACCCTCACTGCACAAATAGCCCAGCACAATTAACTACAACTGCAGCTATCTGAATCTCCTAAGCTCAAGTAACAATAACCCCAACTATCTAACAGCCTAGCATAATTAAACATAACTGCAACTGTCCAAAACTTCCTTTCCTCCCACAATCCTGTTTTCCATCAGAAAATGTTCCCCAAGACCTAAGCACTCCTAAGATTACACGTAAGATATAAAGTACTTAAACACATGAAATACGTGTCCTCCTAAGCCTAGAACCTGTACTTAGATCCCCTCTTTTTTTTACCTACACAAACCTGATTTCTTAAGATTTAGAATATTACCTTTTTTCTCACAATGTTGCTAATGATATAATAGACCAGATACCAGTAAGATATCAAATGAGCTATACATACTTATTGTGTAAAGTCCCAAATTGTCCATATGATGGTAAAAGAAATATTGCAGAAGAATACAAATAACGTCCCCTTTGGTTTCCAAGCTACACAAATAATTAGCTGCTCTTCTACGTCGTTCCCCAACAGGGTCAAACTTGATGTAGATATGGATAATAAAGAAGGCGCTTCATGTGTAGATCGATATGTGATTCCAAATCAAATGTTTGGATAACGCTGGGTACTCACACAGATTTGCAGTATTCTGGTGTGCTGTTGGAAGCCTACTGAAGATTCTCAGTGCTCCAGTTTACTGAACCACAGTTGGCAGCTTGCTCCAAGTGGAGGATAAGATGATGGAATATCCGGTAGTAATGATCTGCACTCCAGTTTTAAAAGGTATAAAACAAGTTTAGTAAAACAATTCAAAGTGCAAAATATATGGGGGGGTTGAACACCAGGATTGAAAGCCCCTTCACATGCAACGCGTTTCTCGGCTCAGACTAGCTGTTTCATCAGGCATAAAAACAAAATGATAAATGATATACACAAATAAAAAGAAAGGGACAGTTGATATATTTTCAAATGTCAAAGAATGACAAGGCCTCACCAATGCTAAACTTAAATGCAATTGAATTTATTGTGAGAACCCAAAATTAGAACCATCACATAGCACCATAGTTTATGACAATAACTTCATCTCGCATATTCAAATTAATTCTACCCAAAATACAAGCAATCAGTCCGGTAGTTATATAGTTTGAAGCTCTTAGTGCTAACAGCACGCTTCCCAGCTGATCCGGACTAACAAGTTCAAACACTTGCAGCAGCACTTAGTGCAAAAGCACGCTCCGCATAGCCTGAAGGGCATGAAATGAAATCCTTAACGGGGATCCACTCAATTACCTTACACCAGGGAGTTTGTCCAGATCATAATTCAAGGCTCTTGTTTATTGCTTAAAGGGACACTAAACCCAAATCTTTTCTTTCATGATTCAGATAGAGCAGCAATTTTAAGCAACTTTCTAATTTACTCCTATTATCAATTTTTCTTCGTTCTCTTGCTATCTTTAATTTAAAAGCAGGAATGTAATGCATAGGAGCCGGCCCATTTTTGGTTGAGAACCTGGGTTATGCTTGCTTATTGGTGGGTAAATGTAAGCCTCCAATAAGCAAGCGTTATCCATGGTGCTGAACCTAAAATGGGCTGGCTGCTAATATTTACATTCCTGCTTTTAAAATAAAGATAGCAAGAGAACAAAGACAAATTTGTTAATAGGAGTAAATTAGAACGTTGCTTAAAATGTCATGCTCTATCTGAATCATTAAAGAAAAAATTTAGGTTCAGTGTCCCAGAAAAAATTTAGGTTCAGTGTCCCCTTTAAGGAGTTTTCACTTCCTCACGGTGTACCTTGCACCAATTTCAAATATACCGTCATACGTGACCTATATCCCAGTGCTTGTAAATTATAACTCACTGTGCATTACAATGTTGCAACTTTACTGTTATGTGTCCATCTGCGTGTGAACATCATGGAGTTGGTGTTGGCGATATAATACACGCTGGATATTATATTATCAACCCCCCCCCCATATATTTTGCACTTTGAATTGTTTTACTAAACTTGTTTTATACCTTTTAAAACCGGAGTGCAGATCATTGCTACAGGATATTGCATTTTCTTATCCTCCACTTGGAGCAAGCTGCCAACTGTGGTTCAGTGAACTGGAGCACTGAGAATCTTCAGTAGGCTTCCAACAGCACACCAGAGTACTGCAAATCTGTCCCCAGCGTTATCCAAACATTTGATTTAGAATCACATATGGATCTACACATGAAGCACCTTCTTCTTTATCCATATATATTTTAAGGTTTTGATTGTTTTTCTTATTTAATGTGAGTGGATTTGTCTGCAAACCCTGATATTGAGTCAATTTTAATAAATATAACTATGTGGGACAATAAAATAACATAGCATAACTTTCAATTTGATTTGTGTAGGATCTGTTTAGTAATGTGAGTAAGTCTTGCTGATGGACCTTCTTTACTGAGGCTTCATATATAAGGAAACCATGAGTTCCCAGTCCTGGCGCACACAGGCTAGCACCAGCGAACCTCTGGTTGTGTATGAGATAACAGGTCTACTCTGGCTAAATTTACTGCTTTCACAGAGATTTCTTATGCTTCTTTCATGATCCTGGAGAGCAGAAGAATCCACAGAGAGGCCAAGTGAGTGTGAAGCATGAACTGCTGATGGTGGTGCAGAGAGTCTTCCAGTATCACATGATCCTAACAGGTAAGAGAGGACAAACAGCAGGGTCTCACAGATTACACAAAGAGAAAAGGGCGCACCCAGCAGATGGCATTAGCAAGGCTTCCACTGTCAGTAGGTTTATTTGCATATTTCGTGCAGGTTCCATAGCTAAGAAAGATAAGCACTAATGATTACGCTGTACAAATTCAAATTAAATCAATCTGTTTTTAGGGGAAATTATCTCATGTTTTATATGAAGCCACTGTTTATACATTATCTGAAATGAATATGGAGTTTTGTTGCCAATCTGAATGGTTGGCTTGGTGTGTCCTCAGGGCCCACATTGATATTGCTTTGCATCTGGAACATATGTGAGGCTGGCATGGTGTGTAAGTGTGAGGCTGGCATGGTGTGTATGTAACATTGATTGGAGTGTGTTAAAAGACATGTATAGTGTGTATATGAGAGACTGGTTTGGTGTGGTAAGGGGTTTTAGTGTGTATATGAGAGACTGGTTTGGTGTAGGTAATGGGCGTTTTTTATGAGAGACTGGTTTGGTGTGGGTAAGGGGCATGTATAGTGTGTATATGAGAGACTGGTTTGGTGTGGGTAAGGGGTGTGTATAGTGTGTGTGTGTATATGAGAAATTGGTTTGGTGTGGGTAAGGGGTTTTAGTGTGTATAATGAGAGACTGGCTTGGTGTGGGTAAGGGGTGTGTATATGAGAGACTGGTTTGGTGAGGATAAGAAGGCGTGTATATGAGAGACTGGTTTGGTGTGGGTAAGGGGTGTGTATATGAGGACTGGTTTGGTGTGGGTAAGGGGCATGTGTATAGTGTGTATATGAGATACTGGTTCTGGTGTGGGGTAATGGCGTGTATAGTGTGTATATGAGAGACTGGTTTGGTGTGGGTGAGGGGGCGTGTGTAGTATGTATATGAGCAGACTGGTATGGTGATGGGTAAGGGGGTAGTGTGTAGTGTGTACTATGAAAGACCTGGTTTGGTGTGGGTAAGAGGCATGTATAGTGTGTATATGAGAGACTGGTTTGTGTGGGTAAGGGACATGTATAGTGTGTATATGAGAGACTGGTTCGTGTGGTAAGGGGCATTTATAGTGTGTATATGAGAGACTGGTCTGGTGTGGGTAAGGGGCATGTATAGTTTTTATATTAATGAGAGACTGGTTTGGTGTGGGTAAGGGGCATGTATAGTGTGTATTTGAGAGACTGGTTTGGTGTGGGTAAGGGGCGTCTGTAGTGTGTATATGAGAGACTGGTTTGGTGTGGGTAAGGGGCATGTGTAGTGTGTATATGAGAGACTGGTTTGGTGTGGGTAAGGGGCATGTATAGTGTGTATATGAGAGACTGGTTCGTGTGGGTAAGGGGCATGTATAGTGTGTATATGAGAGACTGGTTCGTGTGGGTAAGGGGCATGTATAGTGTGTATATGAGAGACTGGTTTGGTGTGGGTAAGGGGCATGTATAGTGTGTATATGAGAGACTGGTTTGGGTGGGTAAGGGGCGTGTGTAGTGTGTATATGAGAGACTGGTTTGGTGTGGGTAAGGGGCGTGTGTAGTGTGTATATGAGAGACTGGTTTGGTGTGGGTAAGGGGTTTTAGTGTGTATATGAGAGACTGGTTTGGTGTGGGTAAGGGGTTTTAGTGTGTATATGAGAGACTGGTTTGTGTGGGTAAGGGGCATGTATAGTGTGTATATGAGAGACTGGTTTGGTGTGGGTAAGGGGTGTGTATAGTGTGTATATGAGAGATTGGTTTGGTGTGGGTAAGGGGTGTGTATATGAGAGACCGGTTTGGTGTGGGTAAGGGGTTTTAGTGTGTATATGAGAGACTGGTTCGTGTGGGTAAGGGACATGTATAGTGTGTATTTGAGAGACTGGTTTAGTGTGGGTAAGGGGCATTTATAGTGTGTATATGAGAGACTGGTTTGGTGTGGGTAAGGGGCGTGTGTAGTGTGTATATGAGAGACTGGTTTGGTGTGGGTAAGGGGCATGTATAGTGTGTATATGAGAGACTGGTTCGTGTGGGTAAGGGGCATGTATAGTGTGTATATGAGAGACTGGTTCGTGTGGGTAAGGGGCATGTATAGTGTGTATATGAGAGACTGGTTTGGTGTGGGTAAGGGGCATGTATAGTGTGTATATGAGAGACTGGTTTGGTGTGGGTAAGGGGCGTGTGTAGTGTGTATATGAGAGACTGGTTTGGTGTGGGTAAGGGGCGTGTGTAGTGTGTATATGAGAGACTGGTTTGGTGTGGGTAAGGGGTTTTAGTGTGTATATGAGAGACTGGTTTGGTGTGGGTAAGGGGTTTTAGTGTGTATATGAGAGACTGGTTTGTGTGGGTAAGGGGCATGTATAGTGTGTATATGAGAGACTGGTTCGTGTGGGTAAGGGGCATGTATAGTGTGTATATGAGAGACTGGTTCGTGTGGATAAGGGGTGTGTATATGAGAGATTGGTTTGGTGTGGGTAAGGGGTGTGTATATGAGAGACCGGTTTGGTGTGGGTAAGGGGCATGTATAGTGTGTATATGAGAGACTGGTTTGGTGTGGGTAAGGGGTGTGTATATGAGAAATTGGTTTGGTGTGAGTAAGGGGTTTTAGTGTGTATATGAGAGACTGGTTTGGTGTGGGTAAGGGGTGTGTATATGAGAGACTGGTTTGGTGTGGGTAAGGGGCATGTGTATAGTGTGTATATGAGATACTGGTTTGGTGTGGGTAATGGGCGTGTATAGTGTGTATATGAGAGACTGGTTTGGTGTGGGTAATGGGCGTGTATAGTGTGTATATGAGAGACTGGTTTGGTGTGGGTAATGAGCGTGTATAGTGTGTGTATATGAGAGACTGGTTTGGTGTGGGTAAAGGGCGTGTGTAGTGTGTGTATATAGGAGACTGGTTTGGTGTGGGTAAGGGGCGTGTATAGTGTGTATATGAGAGACTGGTTTGGTGTGGGTAATGAGCGTGTATAGTGTGTGCATAAGAGAGACTGGTTTGGTGTGGGTAAGGGGCGTGTGTAGTGTGTATATGAGAGACTGGTTTGGTGTGGGGGTAAGGGGCATGTATAGTGTGTATATGAGGAACTGGTTTGGTGTGGGGGTAAGGGGCATGTATAGTGTGTATATGAGAGACTGGTTTGGTGTGGGTAATGAGCGTGTATAGTGTGTATATGAGAGACTGGTTTGGTGTGGGTAAGGGGCATGTATAGTGTGTATATGAGAGACTGGTTTGGTGTGGGTAAGGGGCATGTATAGTGTGTATATGAGAGATTGGTTTGTTGTGGGTAAGGGGCATGTATAGTGTGTATATGAGAGATTGGTTTGGTGTGGGTAATGAGTGTGTATATGAGAGACTGGTTTGGTGTGGGTAAGGGGCATGTAAAGTGTGTATATGAGAGATTGGTTTGGTGTGGGTAAGGGGCGTGTATTTTATCAGCAACATATATGTTCAATACAGCTCATTAACATACATATTCAGTTCTGCTCAGTAACGCACATATTCAGTAACACACATACTAAGTAGAGCTCACTGACATTTATAGTCAGCACATTAGCATGCATACTCTTTAAAGCTACAGCCAAACTGAGTTAGACTCAATACCACTCAGTCAGTTCTGCTCAGTAACATACTACTTAGCTTATACACAAACATCCAGTACAGCTCAGTGACACATATACTCAGCATTGTTCAGTAGCATACATACTCCTTATAGCTTACTAACATACCCAGTACAGATAAAAAACACTCATACTTAGTACAGTACTATATCACACATACTCAGTACAGTACTATATCACTCATACTCAGTACAGTACTATATCACACATACTCAGTACAGTACTATCACTCATACTCAGTACAGTACTATATCACTCATACTCAGTACAGTACTATATCTCTCATACTCAGTACAGTACTATATCTCTCATACTCAGTACAGTACTATATCACTCATACTCAGTACAGTACTATATCACACATACTCAGTACAGTACTATATCACACATACTAATTACAGTACTATATCACTCATACTCAGTACAGTACTATATCACACATACTCAGTACAGTACTATATCACACATACTAATTACAGTACTATATCACTCATACTCAGTACAGCTCTGTAATGCACATACACTTTACTAAATAGTACTAACCATTTGTGTTACTAATTACAGCTCAATGTGTGTATAGGATGTAAACTGAGTATGTATTATTGAGCTGTACTGTGATACTCAGCTGTACATAGTAGTACTAAGCCTGTTATTCTGAGTTCAATAGCATACATATTCTGTACAGCTCAGTAACACTCAGTAAAAGTTAGTAGCACATATACTCAGTATAACGTAGCTATGCACATATTTTGTACAGCTTAGTAACACACACACTCTGTATAATTCAGTAATATGCATACTCTGTATGTCTCAGTAACATACTCTATACGTCTCAGTAACATACTCTCGGCTAGATTTAGAGTTCGGCGGTAGCCGTGAAAACCAGCGTTAGAGGCTCCTAACGCTGGTTTTAGGCTACCGCCGGTATTTGGAGTCACTCAAAATAGGGTCTAACGCTCACTTTTCAGCCGCGACTTTTCCATACCGCAGATCCCCTTACGTCAATTGCGTATCCTATCTTTTCAATGGGATCTTTCTAACGCCGGTATTTAGAGTCGTTTCTGAAGTGAGCGTTAGAGCTCTAACGACAAAACTCCAGCCGCCGGAAAATAGCAGGAGTTAAGAGCTTTCTGGGCTAACGCCGGTTCATAAAGCTCTTAACTACTGTACCCTAAAGTACACTAACACCCATAAACTACCTATGTACCCCCTAAACCGAGGTCCCCCCACATCGCCGCCACTCGATTAAAATTTTTTTAACCCCTAATCTGCCGACCGCCACCTACGTTATACTTATGTACCCCTAATCTGCTGCCCCTAACCCCGCCGACCCCTGTATTATATTTATTAACCCTAACCTGCCCCCCACAACGTCGCCGACACCTGCCTACACTTATTAACCCCTAATCTGCCGAGCGGACCTGAGCGCTACTATAATAAAGTTATTAACCCCTAATCCGCCTCACTAACCCTATCATAAATAGTATTAACCCCTAATCTGCCCTCCCTAACATCGCCGACACCTAACTTCAATTATAACCCCTAATCTGACGACCGGAGCTCACCGCTACTATAATAAATGGATTAACCCCTAAAGCTAAGTCTAACCCTAACACTAACACCCCCCTAAATTAAATATAATTTTAATCTAACGAAATTCATTAACTCTTATTAAATAAATTATTCCTATTTAAAGCTAAATACTTACCTGTAAATAAATCCTAATATAGCTACAATATAAATTATAATTATATTGTAGCTATTTTAGGATTAATATTTATTTTACAGGCAACTTGGTAATTATTTTAACCAGGTACAATAGCTATTAAATAGTTAAGAACTATTTAATAGTTACCTAGTTAAAATAATAACAAAATTACCTGTAAAATAAATCATAACCTAAGTTATAATTAAACCTAACACTACCCTATCAATAAATTAATTAAATAAAATACCTACAATTACCTACAATAAAACCTAACACTACACTATCAATAAATAAATTAAATACAATTGCTACAAATAACTACAATTACATAAACTAACTAAAGTACAAAAAAATAAAAAAGAACTAAGTTACAAAAAATAAAAAAATATTTACAAACATAAGAAAAATATTACAACAATTTTAAACTAATTACACCTACTCTAAGCCCCCTAATAAAATAACAAAGACCCCAAAAATAAAAAAATTCCCTACCCTATTCTAAATTAATAAATGTAAAAGCTCTTTTACCTTACCAGCCCTGAACAGGGCCCTTTGCGGGGCATGCCCCAAGAAAATCAGCTCTTTTGCCTGTAAAAAAAAACATACAATACCCCCCCCCAACATTACAACCCACCACCCACATACCCCTAATCTAACCCAAACCCCCCTTAAATAAACCTAACACTAAGCCCCTGAAGATCTTCCTACCTTGTCTTCACCATCCAGGTATCACCGATCCGTCCTGGCATCCGGTGCTGAAGAGGTCCAGAAGAGGCTCCAAAGTCTTCCTCCTATCCGGCAAGAAGAGGACATCCGGACCGGCAAACATCTTCTCCAAGCGGCATCTTCGATCTTCTTCCATCCGGTGCGGAGCGGGTCCATCTTGAATCAGCCGACGCGGATCCATCCTCTTCTTTCTGTGTCTCCCGACGAATGACAGTTGCTTTAAGGGACGTCATCCAAGATGGCGTCCCTCGAATTCCGATTGGCTGATAGGATTCTATCAGCCAATCGGAATTAAGGTAGGAATATTCTGATTGGCTGATGGAATCAGCCAATCAGAATCAAGTTCAATCCGATTGGCTGATCCAATCGTCGGCTGATTCAAGATGGACCCGCTCCGCACCGGATGGAAGAAGATCGAAGATGCCGCTTGGAGAAGATGTTTGCCGGTCCGGATGTCCTCTTCTTGCCGGATAGGAGGAAGACTTTGGAGCCTCTTCTGGACCTCTTCAGCACCGGATGCCAGGACGGATCGGTGATACCTGGATGGTGAAGACAAGGTAGGAAGATCTTCAGGGGCTTAGTGTTAGGTTTATTTAAGGGGGGTTTGGGTTAGATTAGGGGTATGTGGGGTGGTGGGTTGTAATGTTGGGGGGGGTATTGTATGTTTTTTTTTTACAGGCAAAAGAGCTGATTTTCTTGGGGCATGCCCCGCAAAGGGCCCTGTTAAGGGCTGGTAAGGTAAAAGAGCTTTTACATTTATTCATTTAGAATAGGGTAGGGAATTTTTTTATTTTGGGGGTCTTTGTTATTTTATTAGGGGGCTTAGAGTAGGTGTAATTAGTTTAAAATTGTTGTAATATTTTTCTTATGTTTGTAAATATTTTTTAATTTTTTTGTAACTTAGTTCTTTTTTATTTTTTGTACTTTAGTTAGTTTATGTAATTGTAGTTATTTGTAGCAATTGTATTTAATTTATTTATTGATAGTGTAGTGTTAGGTTTTATTGTAGGTAATTGTAGGTATTTTATTTAATTAATTTATTGATAGGGTAGTGTTAGGTTTAATTATAACTTAGGTTATGATTTATTTTACAGGTAATTTTGTTATTATTTTAACTAGGTAACTATTAAATAGTTCTTAACTATTTAATAGCTATTGTACCTGGTTAAAATAATTACCAAGTTGCCTGTAAAATAAATATTAAATCCTAATATAGCTACAATATAATTATAATTTATATTGTAGCTATATTAGGGTTTATTTTACAGGTAAGTATTTAGCTTTAAATAGGAATAATTTATTTAATAAGAGTTAATGAATTTCGTTAGATTAAAATTATATTTAACTTAGGGGGGTGTTAGTGTTAGGGTTAGACTTAGCTTTAGGGGTTAATCCATTTATTATAGTAGCGGTGAGCTCCGGTCGTCAGATTAGGGGTTAATAATTGAAGTTAGGTGTCGGCGATGTTAGGGAGGGCAGATTAGGGGTTAATACTATTTATGATAGGGTTAGTGAGGCGGATTAGGGGTTAATAACTTTATTATAGGTAGCGGTGCGGTCCGCTCGGCAGATTAGGGGTTAATAAGTGTAGGCAGGTGTCGGCGACGTTGAGGGGGGCAGATTAGGGGTTAATAAATATAATATAGGGGTCCGGCGGTGTTAGGGGCAGCAGATTAGGGGTACATAAGGATAACGTAGGTGGCGGCGCTTTGCGGTCGGCAGATTAGGGGTTAATTATTGTAAGTAGCTGGCGGCGACGTTGTGGGGGGCAGGTTTAGGGGTTAATAAATATAATATAGGGGTCGGCGGTGTTAGGGACAGCAGATTAGGGGGTACATAGGGATAATGTAAGTTGCGGCGGTTTACGGAGCGGAAGATTAGGGGTTAATAATATAATGCAGGGGTCAGCGATAGCAGGGGCGGCAGATTAGGGGTTAATAAGTGTAAGGCTAGGGTGTTTAGACTCGGGGTACATGTTAGAGTGTTAGGTGCAGACGTAGGAAGTGTTTCCCCATAGGAAACAATGGGGCTGCGTTAGGAGCTGAACGCTGCTTTTATGCAGGTGTTAGGTTTTTTTTTCAGCTCAAACAGCCCCATTGTTTCCTATGGGAGAATCGTGCACGAGCACGTTTTTGAGGCTGGCCGCGTCCGTAAGCAACTCTGGTATCGAGAGTTGCATTTGCGGTAAAAATGCTCTACGCTCCTTTTTTGGAGCCTAACGCAGCATTTTTTTGAACTCTCGATACCAGAGTTAATTTTATGGTGCGGCCAAAAAAAAGCCCGCGGAGCGTTAACAGCCCATCTACCGCCAAACTCCAAATCTAGGCCTCTGTATGGTTCACACACACACCTGTACTCTGTACGGCTTACACACACATACTCGTTAAAACTCACACACACACACGTACTCTGTACAGCTCTCACACCTGTACGTACAGCACACACACACTTAGGGGCATATTTATTATAGTGCGAGCGGACATGATCCGATATTGCCGATCATGTCCGCTGCACATCGATAAATGCCGACAGCATCAGCATACGCTGTCTGCATTTATCATTGCACCAGCAGTTCTTGTGAACTGCTGGTGCAATGCCGCACCCTGCAGATTCACGGCCAATCGGCCACTAGCAGGGGGTGTCAATCAACCTGATCGAATTCGATCGGGTTGATTTCTGTCTATTTCTGTCCGCCGCCTCAGAGCAGGTGAACAGGTTATGGAGCAGCGGTCTTTAGAACTTCTGTTAACTTCTGTTACCGGCGAGCCTTCAGGGCAAGATAAATATGTCCCATACTCTGTACGTCACACACACACACACATTCTCTGTAAGTACGTGTGTGTGTGAGCCGTACAGAGTACATGTGTCTGTGTGTGTGCCGTACAGAGCATGTGTGTCTGTACGGCTCACACACACACATACTCTGTACGGCACACACACAGACACATGTACTCTGTACGGCTCACACACACACGTACTTACAGAGAATGTGTGTGTGTGACGTACAGAGTACACATACTCTGTACAGCTCACAAACCGGTACTCTGTACAGCTCACACACCTGTACTCTGTACGGCACACACACCTGTACTCTGTACGGCACACACACACACACACACATACTCTGTACAGCTCACACACCTGTACTCTGTACGGCACACACACACATACTCTGTAAGTGCGTGTGTGTGTGTGAGCCGTACAGAGTACATGTGTCTGTGTGTGAACCGTACAGAGTATGTGTGTGTGTGTGTGTGTGTGTGTGTGAGCCGTACAGAGTACACGTGTGTGAGCCGTACAGAGAACGTGTGTCTGTGTTTGATATGTACAGATTACGTGTGTGTGTGTGAGCTGTACAGACACATGTACTCTGTACGGCACACACGCAGACACCTGTACGGCACACACACACACACATTCTCTGTACAGCTCACGTGTGTGTGTGAGCCTTACAGAGTAAATGTGTCTGTGTGTGCCGTACAGAGTATGTGTGTCTGTATGGCTCACACACACACGTACTCTGTACGGCACACACACACACACGTACACTGTGCGGCTCACACACATATACCCTGTATGGCTCACACACACATACTCTGTACTGCTCACACACACACGTACTCTGTACTGCTCACGCATACACACAAGTACTCTGTACTGATAACTCATACACACAAGTAGTCTGTACGGCTCACACACACACACATACTCTGTACGGCTCACACATACACACGTACTCTGTATGGCTCACACATACACACAAGTACTCTATACGGCTCACACACACACACACACATACTCTGTACGGCTCATACACACACACACACACGTACTCTGTACGGCTCACACACACACACGTACACTGTACGGCTCACACACACAGACACACGTACTCTGTACAGCTCAGTAACACACATTGTGTCCCGCAGATTATCTGAACAACCTATGCCCAGACTGGCCAGAGTATGAGGACACACAGGGTGAGTGGGGCTAGAGGGTGGTATATTATGGGCCAGGTGGGAATATGCTGATATGGCACCTTAGTCACAAGTGTTCTATCTCTTCTCACAGCTGCTTTGTTGATGGTGTTGGAGGTTGCAGATCGAGCTAACGACAGCTTGCGCCACGGGGTGAGTCTAGGCTGGTACAGTAATGCTGGGTATGAGCTGTTGACCTTCATGTCTTTACGATTCTATGTAATTATTAGTAGTATTAGAATTATTAGTAGTATTAGAATTATTAGTATTATTAGTAATTTTATTAGTAGTATTATTAGTAGTATTAGTAATATTAGTATTATTATTATTATTAATAATAGTATTATTAGAAGTATTATTATTATTATTAGTAGTAGTAGTATTAGTATTAGTAGCAGTATTATGGGTGTGTGTGTGTATGTGTATATATATATAATCTAAATAAATATATGATGGGGTAAAGTAAGAAAATTAGGTAATCCTAGGATTACCCAGGTAAAACGAACATTACCCAAGTGGCTGTGGGTAAACAAACGATGTACGATATTCTGGCATCCACCCCAAGTGAAGTGGGGAATGAGGTGTGTGTGTATGTATGTGTGTGTGTGTATATGTATGTGTGTAAATATATATATATATATATATATATATATGTGTGTGTGTGTGTGTATATATATATATATATATATATATATATATATATGTGTGTGTGTATATATATATATATATATATATATATATATATATATATGTATATATGTGTGTGTGTGTATATAATATATATATATATATATATATAATATATATATAATACATATATATACACACACAGTCATGGGCAAAAACAATGGCACCCCTGTATTTTCTGTCAGATAATGCACCACTTCGCCATGAAAATTGTTGCAATTACAAATGTTTAGGCATTTTCATGTTTATTTCTTTTGTTTGTATTGGTTTGATACAAACAACTGGAGAAAAAAAAGCCAAATCTGCCACATTTCACACAAAACTCCAAAAATGTACTGGACAAAATTATTGGCATCTTCTCAAAATTGTAAGAAATAATTGCATTACAAGTTTGTGATGCTCCTGTAATTTGTAATTAAACTCACCTGTATCAATTAACAGGTGCTGACAATATAGAAATCACACTGGCAACCAGTTAAAATGGTGAAAAATGTACTCAACCTTAATGTTGTCTGTCTCTGTGTGCACAATGAGCATGGAGAAGAGAAAGAGCAGCAAAGAATTGTCTGAGGATTGAGAACAAAAATTGTGGAAAAGCATGGACAATCTCAAGGTTACAAGTCCATCTCTAGATATCTTAATGTTCCTGTGTCCACTGTGCGCAACATTGCCAAGAAGTTTACAGCCCATGGCACTTTAGCTAATCTCCCTGGACGTGGACGAAAGAAAAAAATTGATCAAGGATTGTAACAAAGGATTGTTCGAATAGTGGATAAAGAGCCTCAATTAACTTCCAGACAAATTCAAGTTGACCTTCAGGCAAAGAATACAAATGTGTCAGCTCGCACTATATGTCGCGATCTGAATGAAAAGGGGTACATTATGATTGAAGACCCAGGAGGAACCCACTGTTGACACAGAAACATAAAAAAGCTAGAGTTTGCCAAAACTTACCTGAGGAAGCCAAAATCCTTTTGGGAGAATGTGCTGTGGACAGACAAAACAAAATTACATCTTTTTGGTAAAGCCCATCATTCTACTGTTTTCAGAAAAAGAAATGAGGCGTATAATTAAAAGAAGTACAGTCCCTACAGTCAAACATGGTGGAGGTTCACTGATGTTTTGGGGTTGCTTTTGCGGCTTCAGACACTGGATGTCTTGACTGAGTGCATGGCATTATGAATCTGAAGACTACCAAAGAATTCTGTGTTGCAATGTTAGGGCCCAGTGTCAGAATGTTGGGTTTCCGTCAGAGGTCATGGGTCTTACAGGCAGGACAATGACCAAAAGCACAAGTCAAAAAAGCTCCCAGAATATGGTTTTAGACAAAGCACTGGAGAGTACTGAACTGGCCAGCAGTGAGTCCAGATCTCAAACCCATAGAGCACCTGTGGAGAGATCTCAAAACAGCAGTTGGAAAAAAGAAACCCTTCCAATCTTAGAGACCTGGAGCAGTTGGCGAAGAAGAGTGTAAGAAACTCATT
Source organism: Bombina bombina (assembly GCF_027579735.1). Taxonomy (NCBI): domain Eukaryota; kingdom Metazoa; phylum Chordata; class Amphibia; order Anura; family Bombinatoridae; genus Bombina; species Bombina bombina. Next base: position 241,359,268 of record NC_069505.1, on the reverse strand, counting down.
GATGGTTACAGAAGCGATTGATTTTCAGTTATTTTTTTTCCAATTATTTCTAAAATTATATTCCCTAATATTAAATTGAGGTGCCAATAATTTTGTCAGATTTGGCTTTTTTTCCTCCCACTTTTTGTTCATACCAATACAAACAAAAGAAATAAACATGAGGAAAGCGTAAACATTTGTAATTGCAAACAATTTTCTGGACAAAGTAGTACATTATCTGACAAAAATGCAGGGGTGCCAATATGTTTGGCCATGACTGTGTGTATATATGTATTATATGTATGTGTGTATGTATATATGTATGTGTATATATATATATGTGTATGTGTGTGTGTGTATGTATATATGTGTGTGTATATATGTGTGTATATATTGTATGTGTATATAATGTGTGTGTGTGTGTGTGTATGTATATATATGTGTGTATATATATATAATATATGATGTGTGTGTGTATCTCCCCTATAACACATGGAGTACCAGTCACATATTACATGTAACATAAAAGAACTACTACTAATTCATACATATTGCTTGCAAAATGAGTTTGTATTGTGAAGTGATATTTGGAATTTTGGTCTGTGTGGGTGTCAGTCTAACTAATGTACCAATTTGTGTGTGCTGTATTCTGAATCTGTTTAATATTTTGAGAGTAGGCGCAGGACATTTAATTCTAAATATAAAACAAGACCTAGATTTGCAAGAAGAGTACAAGGTCATTCAAGGAATGAAAAGGTCAAGTTAGAAAATATTTGGACATGAGGGGGGGGGGGGGTGTAAGTGCATCAGCAAACAGTCGACACAGGGGCCAGCAGCCAAATTAAAATGATGTTTGCATATATGAACAAGGGTACAGCATATAACCGGGTCATACAAAGGAGCTATTGGGCTGGTCACACAGTGATGCAGTCAGTGATTCATCATATGATTTCCTGGGGTTGCGACCTCCCGTTGCCTGTGTGCCTGTTTGCAGGAGTGATTGGACTGAGTAGATGGCGAGCAGAACGTTATTTAGATTCTAGTGACGGATGTAACTGTGCTCATTATATGACAGGTCTGAGATAGATTGATGAATGTCAGTTGGGCAATGGCAGTCATGGGTGACCCTTTTGGGCTTATAGTTCTGTTTATTGTGGAGATTAATTTTGAGTCTTTGTGATTGGAACCACAATGCGCACTGAGAACAAATCGTTGTCAGGGAATCAGGCAAAAGTCAGAGAATGTTGCTATAGATGAGGAAAGGATAAGGCAGCATTTGACATCAGGAACCTGCAGAATTAGCGATTTGCTAATAAATTATTGGACGCTGCATGGACAGGATGTGGCAAAGACAGGACAGGGATTGGCTGTGCTCCTAGTCAGGATCAGAATAGGTCAGCAGCTTGCAATCAGAACAGAATTCAGAAATAGAAGTCACTTGCAGAACCACTGATGGACAGACTGAGAAGGTGACTTCCACAGGACAGGTCCATATAAAGGGGATACTGTGTGACATCACACATGCCTTGAGGTAGTTATCCAGGTTAGCATGAAGCGAACTCTCTTAAACCTCCAGAGAGGCAGACTTCTGTATTTGCACCATACTGCCAGCCTGTGTGTATCATCCCACAACGCCTAAACATTCAGTGCAACATTCCCCGTACAAACCCTGATATAGTCTAGTTAGATGGGATTTACAAAAAGTATAAACCAAACCACATGCATTTGTGCTGATTGGGAGGTTGGATATTTAAAGGAACATTAAGTTGTTTCCTCTGTTGCATCTAATATAGTGTATTTTTTTTTTTTTTTTTTAAACGGATATCTCTCTACTAAGAAAAAAATTATCACTATTGTCCACCAATGAAGTAGTGGGAGTTCTAATTATCAGCCAGTGAGCAATCAGTCCTTCAGGCCCAGTTGTACACAAATGCTCAGTTCCTGATAGTTTAAAAATCAAAATAAATAGCTTTACCAGAACATTTTTGCATGAAAAATATATTTCAATATGTTTAAATTGCACATTTCATATCCCGCAAATAGACATCTTTGGAGTTTTATTGCACATTTAAATGAACTGGATTAACTGTCAGCTCAAACAGTAATTAGGAAAACTGTAATTCACCTCTAACCGACTGACAAACAAGCCATTAAATGAATAAGTGAAATACTCTTCCATGCTGACCTTCTGATTATAGGTTTATTTAGTGAGCCCATTCCGTCCCGAGAGCCACTGTATGTAGAACTCATGTGCTGTATTAGAACCTTCAGTATGCAGTTTTGGATTCACATTTAATGTTTTTGTTTCTTTCACAGGAGAATCTGCAGAAGTTGGTTCAGATCGAATACAGTGTCCAAGGGCAAAGAAGCCTTGTGCAGCCTGGCCGGGTGTGTGTCTGATCTGTTCCCTGAAGAGCAGTTATTGGGCTGTAGTACAACCTAGGTTTTATTATTTGTACCATCTAAACTAGATAATACAAATCCATGTGACACAATCACCTCCTTTATCTAAATTTAGCAAATTCCTTTCTGAAAACATCTGTATCTACAGATAGACTGTGATTTATCAGATTAGGATTTGACCTTCTAAACTATGTTTTCGTTACTGATTTTTTTTTTTTTTTTTGGGAACTCGAAAACCAATATGCTTATTTAATTGTAAGAGTGTTTTTTTTTTTTTTTGTGGTTCATTTATTATATTAACTAAAGAACATTTTTACTTGCATGATTTTATTTCTTTATTCGATTGCGCTTAAAGTGCTATTAGCAATCAGGTCAGATAAAGTCCTAGAACAAATAATTCTCAAGTAATGTCTAGGCAGCGCAGAGAATTATTGATATTATTTAGTTATAGTGCACTAATATACTCTGAAGCATTTCCCATATATGAGCTGCACAACTAATACACAGTGGCATGAAAAGCTTAGGCTTCTCTGGGAACTACTTGTGTGAGGGAAACCCCTGATAAAATGTAAAGGGGTGATCACCTGTGAAAGGACGCAGTCACCCTTAGAAACCAGACGCTTAAGCCTAGATTACAAGTGGAGCGCTAAATTATTGCGCTCCCGCAAATGGCAAATTTGCCCGTTTGCAGGAGCGAGATAATTAATCAGCCATTACAAGTGGCTGCTTATTGCTACTGAAAGCTTGCGGTAGCAATTAGCCCTTATAAAATTAACCAGAGATCGGTGTGTGTTCCCAGTAAATATATATGTATATACACATAACACATAAATATATATGTATATACACATACTAACACACAAATATATATGTATATACACATAGTAATTTTCAAAGAACAAGAGAGCACCAACGCCGTTAAGTAAAACAAAATTCTTTATTTCAAAAGGTTAAAAAATGTTACAGGACAGCAGTACCCTGTAATTAGTTAGATCAAGTGTAGAAAAATTGGCTTACGCGTTTCAGCATATAGCCGTAGTCATAGCCTGTCATTTTGTAATACACTTCGGTTTAAAAAAGTACTGCCTAAAATATTATTGGTTATCCAAACTCCACCTCTAACTAATTAGCCAATGCCAGGTTGGGATTTTGTTGTTAGTGTTCAGCACAGTCATTGATTGCGAAAACATATGTACACAATAAACCCTATTAACAGGGCATATGTGCTGACAAATAACAAAACAAAACTCAATATGAAAGATACATTGTGGATATAAGTGAATGATGTATTCTAAATAAACTGTGTGTCCTATTACCCTCCGTTAAGCTATGTTGCTATTATAGTGGGTAAGTTAGTATTACTCTCTTGTAACATATCCCTAGTTACTCTCAATCCTTGTTGGAGTATAGCAACCATTATATATAGTAGTTGGTTGCTTGATACAATATACAAAATACTCGGTTAGTAAGGATAGGTACAATGTAACATAGTTAACTATTAGATTTCTTTGTTTTAATATTTGTGGGAAATTGTTATAAGAAAGATATAGAATAGATAGGATGTTATAATTCTAAAAATGTCTGAGTATAATGGGAAAGGGGTGATTCTATGTTATCACTGTTTTGACTAGAGAGAAATTATTATATGAATATAAATAACAAGGACCTCAAAGGAATGGAATACTGTCTTCTTTCTTGTTCAGACTATAAAAATAATTGACACAGTTACCAAATTTATTCCCAGTAATTTATCAAGTCGTATTTGGAGTTCAGACCCTCTGGATATCGTGTTCTGAGTCTGAACATCCAAAATGCTTCTCTTTTAGCCAACAATTTCTCAATATTACCTCCTCTTTTGGGAAGTTTTACTTTTTCTATCGCACACCATCGCAAGGTGTGTATAGATCCCTTGTGTCTGTTTTTAAAGTGACATACCAATGGAGTGCTAGACTTTCCTCTTGTGATGGTTGATAGATGTTCCCTTATTCGGGATTTTATGTCTCTAGAGGTGAGACCTATATATTGCATTCCACATTCTATGCAATATAGTAGATATACAACCTCTGTAGACATACAGTTCATACATGACTTTATCTTAAAAGTTTCTCCTGTCACATTGGAGGAGAAAGTTTTTGTTCTAGTCAAATGTTCACATGGTTTACATTTATTATGCCCACAGGGGGTACATACCATTATTGGTTAACCATGAAGAAGATCTGGCAGTCTCAGTTTTTAGCATTGTTGGGGACAGCAGTGATCCCAATGTTGGACATTTTTTGGAGCTGCATCTAATACCTGTTTTGACAACTTCCACCAGTTTTTCATCAGCTTCCAAAATATGAAAGTGTTTCTTAATTATATTTACAATCTCAGGATATTGATTGCTATAATTGGTGGTAAAGTTGACCCCCTTAAACATTTCTTTGCCTGTGCCTTTTTCAGTTAGTAGGGATGACCTATTTATTTTGTCTACTTCTTTTCTCGCTTTCCTGATTACCATATTGGAATACCCCCTCTCTTTGAGTCTGTTTTCCAAAGCAATTGCTTCCTGTGAGAAATCACTTTCAAGAGTACAATTTCTCTTCAGGCGAATGAATTCACCTTTAGCTACCGCATGAGCTGTGTGCTTCGGGTGACAACTCTTACCATGAAGCAATGAGTTGCCTGTTATTGCTTTTCTATAGATCTTAGTAACAACCTGTTTGTCATGAATGCCTTTAAGAGTCACATCTAGATAGTTAATTTCATCAAGACCAGTTTCAAAAGTGAATTTTAAACCTATTTGATTCTCATTCAGTCTATTGACAAATTTTACCACATCCCCTGCCTCCCCTTTCCATATAAAGAGGAGGTCATCAATGTATCTTACATACAAGAGGATGTCTTTTTTGTATTCATTTCCATCTCCAAAGATATGGAACTGCTCCCACCAACCTAAAAATAGGTTGGCATATGAGGGGGCAAATTTTGCCCCCATAGCAGTTCCACATCTTTGGAGATAGAAAATATCCTGGAATTGGAAAAAGTTATGGGAAAGTAAAAAACCGTGTAACTCTGATGATATATTTCTGAAAATCCAATGAGAATTCTGTGTAGTATTTCAAGAAAAATTCTATTGCTCTTATACCATCGTCATGGGGTATCGAGGAGTATAACGCCACTGCATCCACAGTGACCCAACAATAGTTCTTACTCCATTTTGTGTTTTTCATTATATTCAATACAGATTTGGTATCCCTGATGTAAGAGGGTAGAGTCTTTACTAGTGGATTTAAGATAGAATCTAGCCACTTTGAGAGATTTTCAAAGATTGACCCAATTCCACTTACTATTGGGCGTCCCTGGACGTTGTCCAAAGATTTGTGCACCTTTGGAAGGTGGTGGAACTGGGGTATTTTAGGATGTCTACATACAGACATAATGCTGTCTCATTATCAATACACCCCCAGCTCTACACCATCGTCCAATAGGTGACCAAGTTCCTCTGCAAATTGTTTAGTGGGATCCTTTCGTAGAACAGAATAATTGGCCCTGTTGTTCAATTGTCTCATTGCCTCATCTATATACATAGATTTATCCATTACCACTACTGTGCCGCCCTTATCTGCATTTTTGATGATTATATTATCATCTTGTTGCAGTGTCTTTATAGCCATTCTCTCTTTAAGAGAGATATTGTGTTTGGGTGCACTGTTATTGGTTTTCAAATTAATGAGATCTCTCTCTATTCTTGAATGAAAGGTTTCAATTATGTCCCCCCTTGATTGAATGGGATAAAATTTAGATTTAGATTTCATATGTATTCCCCTTGTAATGTTACCTTCATCATTAGTTGTCTCCATTCTTAGTTCATCTAGAGTTGTTACATCACATGTTTCTAAGAAACTAAGTCTATTTGAACTATCACTAATATTGATGTTTGTAACAGGAATGTCTTGGCAGGTATTATCCTGTCAGAGAAATGTTTTTTTAAAGTGATGTTTCTCACTAATCTATTTACATCTATCATTGTTTGAAATATATCAAACCTCTCAGTGGGGGCAAAAGTTAAACCCAGACTCAATACTTTTATTTGTTCTTTACTTCAATATTTTCTTAGAAAGGTTAATTACATTCCCTATTTGTATTTGCTGGTGGCCTTCTGTCCTCTCAATTGATACCTGTCCTTTGACTTGTGTTGTGGCCCTGGAACTGCTGATAGTGCTGGATCCCTGGGAAAAACCTGTTCTATATCAGAAGAGTGTGACCCTTGCATATTAGTGGCTGTAGGACTCTGTTTTTTGTTACTATTCTTGTTAGGATTTTGTCGTTGTTCTTTTGGTCTAACTACTAATGGTTCTGAAACTTGCACAGTGTTAACATTTTTAAGTATTCCTACAATGGAGTCATGTTGTCCCTCACTACCAGAGGGATCTATCTTCAGAGGAATAATCAGGTTCGCTGTCTGAAAATGACACTGTCTTTCCTAATTTATTAGATTGTGTATTTTTGTTTTTATTCTTATTTTTGTTGTTGTTTCTACCCTTACTAGGAATAATTGGATCTCTGTCTGAAACTGGCCCTTTGTTTTTATTCCAAATATAAACAGTTTTTGTGTCATAGTCTTCCTTATCCCTAAGATACTTGGAATGTTTGTTTTCCATTACTGCTCGCTTATTAGTGGCTAGTGTCTGCCTAAGTAAATCATCATATTAGAGAAAATTCACATCATCCATTCTTTGTTCATTTCTAACTGTAAAATATCAATTTCTTTTCTACATGCAATAACTGATTTTTCTTGTAATTGACAAGCCAACAACATTAATCTGGATGCACATTCTGAGAGGATTTCATTCCAAGGTCTACAAAGTCAGTGTCATTCACATCCACTTCGAAAGTAGGAAATTTATAGACTCTCAGTCCTCTGGGTATCATTTTCATTTGAATGTACTTTTCTAAAGTCCAGAGATCCCATTGCAGCCTTGTTTCTTTTAATAGCAAATTCTCCATGCAATCAAACAGGTTGCCAAGGGTTAAGATGCCTTTGTCGTTAGAAAAGATTAGTTCACAGTCCACAGTGTTAGCATTTCTGTCAGATGCCGGCATAAGTGAGAAAAAGTTAGGGTTACTGCTGTCCATGTCTATATATATAGTCGCAAAAAATAGTCTTGCTGAGGTGTTTGCCAAGACACCTAAGAATAATTTCAAGTAACAAATGTAGGTAGCAAGAGTATTCACTGTAAGTTTGTCCTGTACGCTAATAGTTGCGTTGTGTTAGTGAAGCTTCTTAGCCTTAAGGTACAGTTAGGATGGCGGTCTTAGAGCAACTAATTAATAGTATGGTAATCAGTCCTGTTTATCAAACAGCAGATACACTGTTTACACAAAGTTCATAGGTGGGTCGGTATGTAGCGGACACAAGCTCATGTGCTGGCTGTAACAAACAAATCCCAAAATTTGGGCTCGTCGGCCCTCCCGGATAAATGCAGTTATCAAGCGCTGTGCACCATACAGAGATATATTGCCACGGCAGGCCCTCGCTACATACCTGTTCCCATACTTCAGTTCCGTGTCAGGATCCTTCTCTAGGTAGCGTGTACGGGTGTTTGCCGGAGACTCGCAGGGAAACCAGGTTCCGCTCCTTGACCCTTCCACTTGCTTACGCTCCTGAGCCCCAGATTCCTCTGTTCGATCCAACTTGCGGTACGTCAATGACGTCACGGACAGGTGTGTGCTTGCCAGCCAATCCTATTGCGACTTCGATAGACCTGATTCGGCGTGGTGCAAATGGCAAGTAGATAATTTTCAAAGAACAAGAGAGCACCAACGCCGTTAAGTAAAACAAAATTCTTTATTTCAAAAGGTTAAAAAATGTTACAGGACAGCAGTACCCTGTAATTAGTTAGATCAAGTGTAGAAAAATTGGCTTACGCGTTTCAGCATATAGCCGTAGTCATAGCCTGTCATTTTGTAATACACTTCGGTTTAAAAAGTACTGCCTAAAATATTATTGGTTATCCAAACTCCACCTCTAACTAATTAGCCAATGCCAGGTTGGATTTTGTTGTTAGTGTTCAGCACAGTCATTGATTGCGAAAACATATGTACACAATAAACCCTATTAACAGGGCATATGTGCTGACAAATAACAAAACAAAACTCAATATGAAAGATACATTGTGGATATAAGTGAATGATGTATTCTAAATAAACTGTGTGTCCTATTACCCTCCGTTAAGCTATGTTGCTATTATAGTGGGTAAGTTAGTATTACTCTCTTGTAACATATTCCCTAGTTACTCTCAATCCTTGTTGGAGTATAGCAACCATTATATATAGTAGTTGGTTGCTTGATACAATATACAAAATACTCGGTTAGTAAGGATAGGTACAATGTAACATAGTTAACTATTAGATTTCTTTGTTTTAGTAGTAACACATAAATATATATGTATATACACATAGTAACACATACATATATATGTATATACACATAGTAACACATAAATATATACAGTATGTATATACACATACTAACACATAAATATATATGTATATACACATACTAACACATAAATATATATGTATATAACCATACTATCACCATAAATATTTATGTATTTACACATAGTAACACATAAATAAATATGTATATACACATACTAAAACATACAGTATATATATATATATATATATATATATATATATATACAGTATATATATATATAATATATGTATAATACACATATTAACACATAAATATATATTTGTATATACACATAGTAACACATAAATATATATGTATACACACAGAGTAACACATAAAATATATATGTATATACACAGAGTAACAAATAAATATATATGTAATATACACATAGTAACACATAAATATATATTGTATATACACATAGTAACACATAAATTTATATGTAAATATACACATAGTAACATAAATATATTGTATATACACATTCTAACACATAATATATATGTATAATACAAATAATAACACATATACATATATATGTATATAAACATAATAACACATAAATATATATATGTATATACACATACTAACACATAAATATATATGTATATACACATACTAACACATAAATATATATGTATATACACATGGACTAACACATAAATATATATGTATATACACATACTAACACATAAATATATATGTATATACAAATAATAACACATATACATATATATGTATATAAACATAATAACACATAAATATATATATGTATATACACATAATAACACATAAATATGTATGTACAAGTATATATACATACTAACACATAAATATATATATATATATCTACACACATAGTAACACATATATGTGTATATACACATATTAGCACATAAATATACTGTGTATGTATATCTGCATATTCATATATATATATTTAATTGCTGCTATCGCTGTGTGACTTACCGCCTTCGCTGGCGCTAAAGTTCCGATGACGTCTATGACGGCATTAGAACAAGGCTCCCATAGGTGAGCTCGCATTTGCATTGCGCCTTACTTGTAATACCAGCTCACATTATCGTGGCGCTGGTAATACAAAGTGGAGCACTATATTGCTTTTATGAAAGCGATATATAGTGCTCCACTTGTAATCTAGCCGTTAATTTGCATGCAGGTTTTATTAAGATCTGTCTTATTTCCCATGTCTGTCACGTTATCTTGAAGACGCTTTAGTGCCGCTCACTGATGGGTTTATTCTTATTTTGTCTCCATTGCGCTAACAAGTATTAGAATTTTTGGTTTCTCAGATTAAGGTGGAAATTTGTGCACGAAACAACCTTAAAAAAAATTCTTGTTATAAATCAAAATGCTTTTCACTTTCAGTTGCGGTTCTAAAATTGATGTTTACCTTTATTCCTTTAGGAGTTTGTGAAAGAGGGAACATTAATGAAAGTATCTGGGAAAACCCGGCACCCGCGGCATCTTTCTTGGTAAAAGACATTTTAGTGTCACTATAGACAAGGGCAGCAAAGACAATTATTTGCTGAACTTCACACAACCAATAATAATTAAATCCACAATATCTTCATTTACCTCATATGGTGTTGGCTTTCTATAGAGTTTCTGACCAGGCTGTTTCATCAGCCTCCTCACATGGTTTGGATTACCGCTGTGTGCCATAAACTGGCTCAGCCAATTATTTAGCCAAAATCAACTTTAACTTTTACAAACAGTATTACATTAAAACCTATTGACAACATCAAAGTAAATGTGTGTTTGTTCTTTAAAGGGACACTGAACCCACATTTGTTTCTTTCATGATTCAGATAGAGCAGCAATTTTAAACAACTTTCTAATTTACTCCTAGTAGAATTTTTTATTCGTTCTCTTGGTATCTTTAGTTGAAAAGCAGGAATGTAAGCTTAGGAAGTCAGCCCACTTTTGGTTCAGCTGATTGCTGATTGGTGGCTGCATTTAGCACAAGTCAAAGACAGCCCAGATTGTTATGTTCATTCCCCACAATGCCTGATACAGAGATGCCGTCACTGAAATACCAAATGGGTTAATGGCGTCTGTGTTTTGTAATTGTACAAAGTTTGTGATGCAATTTGTATATGTTGCTTCATGTTGCGCTGCACATTCTTGGCCAGATTACAGTTTAAGCGCTTATTTAGCGATTTTGCTAGAGGTGCTAATTGCTCTAGAAGAAAAGTTGTGCGCGTCGGGTATTATGGAGTTGAAAGTAAAAAGTTGTTGCTCTTGCACTAACCAGACGTGTGCAAGATAACCTATTTTTCCCCATAGAAGTCAGTGGGGGAAAACCTAACGTATATCATACATACAGTATCTCACAAAAGTGAGTACACTCCTCACGTTTTTGTTAATATTTTATTATATCTTTTCATGTGACTACATTGTAGCAAAGTTTAATTTCTTTAGTGTTAAGTAGTGAGTGCACAGCCTGTATAACAGTGAGAGGCCTAGATTTGGAGTTCGGCGGTAGCCGTCAAAACCAGCGTTAGAGGCTCCTAACGCTGTTTTAGGCTACCGCCGTATTTGGAGTCAGTGATTAAAGGGTCTAACGCTCACTTTTCAGCCGCGGACTTTTCCATACCGCAGATCCCCCTACGCCATTTGCGTAGCCTATCTTTTCAATGGATCTTTCTAACGCTGGTATTTAGAGTCGTTTCTGAAGTGAGCGTTAGAGCTCTAACGACAAGATTCCAGCCGCCTGAAAATAGCAGGGAGTTAAGAGCTTTCTGGCTAACGCCGGTTCATAAAGCTCTTAACTACTGTACCCTAAAGTACACTAACACCCATAAACTACCTATGTACCCCCTAAACCGAGGTCCCCCCACAACCGCCCGCCACTGCGATTAAAATTTTAACCCCTAATTCTGCCGACCGCCACCTACGTTATACTTATGTACCCCTAATCTGCTGCCCCTAACCCCGCCGACCCCTGTATTACAGTTTATTAACCCCTAACCTGCCCCCCCCACAACGTCGCCGCCAGCTACTTAGAGAATAATTAACCCCTAATCTTCCGACCGCAAAGCGCCGCCACCTACGTTATCCCTATGTACCCTAATCTGCTACCCCTAACTACCGCCGACCCTATATTATATTTATTAACCCCTTAACTGCCCCCCTCAACGTCGCGACACCTGCCTACACTTATTAACCCCTAATCTGCCGAGCGGGACCTGAGCGCTACTATAATAAAGTTAATTAACCCCTAACCCGCCCTCACTAACCCTATCATAAATAGTGGATTTAAACTCCCTAATCTGCCCTCCCTAACATCGCCAACACCTAACTTCAATTATTAACCCCTAATCTGACGACCGGAGCTCACCGCAATCTAATAAATTGATTAACCCTCTAAAGCTAAGTCTAACCCTAACACTAACACCCCCCCTAAGTTTAAATATAATTTAAATCTAACAAAATAAAATTAACTCTTATTAAATAACTTATTCCTATTTAAAGCTAAATACTTACCTGGAAAATAAATCCTAATATAGCTACAATATAAATTATAATTTATATTATAGCTATTTTAGGATTAATATTATTTTACAGGCAACTTTGTAATTATTTTAACCAGGTACAATAGCTATTAATATAGTTAAGAACTATTTAATAGTTACCTAGTTAAAATAATAACAAATTTACCTGTAAAATAAATCCTAACCTAAGATATAATTAAACCTAACACTACCCTATCAATAAATTAATTAAATAAACTACCTACAATTACCTACAATTAACCTAACACTACACTATCAATAAATTAATTAAACACAATTGCTACAAATAAATACAATTAAATAAACTAGCTAAAGTACAAAAAATAAAAAAGAACTAAGTTACAAAAAAATAATAAAATATTTACAAACATAAGAAAAATATTACAACAATTTTAAACTAATTACACCTACTCTAAGCCCCCTAATAAAATAACAAAGCCCCCCAAAATAAAAAATTCCCTACCCTATTCTAAATTAAAAAAGTTACAAAGGCTCTTTTACCTTACCAGCCCTGAAGCAGGGCCCTTTGCGGGGCATGCCCCAAGGATTTCAGCTCTTTTGCCTGTAAAAAAAAACATACCATACCCCCCCCAACATTACAACCCACCACCCACATACCCCTAATCTAACCCAAACCCCCCCTTAAATAAACCTAACACTAAGCCCCTGAAGATCTTCCTACCTTGTCTTCACCATACCAGGTTCACCGATCCGTCCTGGCTCCAACATCTTCATCCAACCCAAGCGGGGGTTGGCGATCCATCATCCGGTGCTGAAGAGGTCCAGAAGAGGCTCAAAGTCTTCCTCCTATCCGGCAAGAAGAGGACATCCGGACCGGCAAACATCTTCTCCAAGCGGCATCTTCAATCTTCTTCCATCCGGTGCGGAGCGGGTCCATCTTGAAGCAGGCGACGCGGGATCCATCCTCTTCTTCCGTTGTCTCCCGACGAATGACGGTTCCTTTAAGGGACGTCATCCAAGATGGCGTCCCTCGAATTCCGATTGGCTGATAGGATTCTATCAGCCAATCGGAATTAAGGTAGGAATTTTCTGATTGGCTGATGGAATCACCAATCAGAATGAAGTTCAATCCGATTGGCTGATCCAATCAGCCAATCAGATTGAGCTCGCATTTCTATTGGCTGTTTCCGATCAGGCCAATAGAATGCGAGCTCAATCTGATTGGCTGATTGGATCAGCCAGTCGGATTGAACTTCATTCTGATTGGCTGATTCCATCAGCCAATCAGAAAATTCCTACCTTAATTCCGATTGGCTGATAGAATCCTATCAGCCAATCGGAATTCGAGGGACGCCATCTTGGATGACGTCCCTTAAAGGAACCGTCATTCGTCGGGAGACAACGGAAGAAGAGGATGGATCCGCGTCGCCTGCTTCAAGATGGACCCGCTCCGCACCGGATGGAAGAAGATTGAAGATGCCGCTTGGAGAAGATGTTTGCCGTCCGGATGTCCTCTTCTTGCCGGATAGGAGGAAGACTTTGGAGCCTCTTCTGGACCTCTTCAGCACCGGATGATGGATCGCCAACCCCCGCTTGGGTTGGATGAAGATGTTGGAGCCAGGACGGATCGGTGAACCTGGTATGGTGAAGACAAGGTAGGAAGATCTTCAGGGGCTTAGTGTTAGGTTTATTTAAGGGGGGTTTGGGTTAGATTAGGGGTATGTGGGTGGTGGGTTGTAATGTTGGGGGGGTATGGTATGTTTTTTTTTACAGGCAAAAGAGCTGAAATCCTTGGGGCATGCCCCGCAAAGGGCCCTGTTCAGGGCTGGTAAGGTAAAAAAGCTTGTAACTTTTTTAATTTAGATAGGGTAGGGAATTTTTATTTTGGGGGGCTTTGTTATTTATTAGGGGGCTTAGAGTAGGTGTAATTAGTTTAAAATTGTTGTAATATTTTTCTTATGTTTGTAAATATTTTATTATTTTTTGTAACTTAGTTCTTTTTTATTTTTTGTACTTTAGCTAGTTTATTTAATTGTATTTATTTGTAGCAATTGTGTTTAATTAATTTATTGATAGTGTAGTGTTAGGTTATTGTAGGTAATTGTAGGTAGTTTATTTAATTATTTTATTGATAGGGTAGTGTTAGGTTTAATTATATCTTAGGTTAGGATTTATTTTACAGGTAAAATTTGTTATTATTTTAACTAGGTAACTATTAAATAGTATCTTAACTATTTAATAGCTATTGTACCTGGTTAAAATAATTACAAAGTTGCCTGTAAAATAAATATTAATCCTAAAATAGCTATAATATAATAATAATTTATATTGTAGCTATATTAGGATTTATTTTACAGGTAAGTATTTAGCTTAAATAGGAATAAGTTATTTAATAAGAGTTAATTTATTTCGTTAGATGTAATTATATTTAACTTAGGGGGGTGTTAGTAGTAGGGTTAGACTTAGCTTTAGGGGTTAATACATTTATTATAGTAGCGGTGAGGTCCGCTCGGCAGATTAGGAGTTAATAAGTGTAGGCAGGGTGTCGGCGACGTTGAGGGGGGCAGATTAGGGGTTAATAAATATAATATAGGGGTCGGCGATGTTAGGGCAGCAGATTAGGGGTACATAGGGATAACGTAGGTTGCGGCGGTTTACGGAGCGGCAGATTAGGGGTTAAAAAAAATATGCAGGGGTCAGCGATAGCGGGGGCGGCAGATTAGGGGTTAATAAGTGTAAGGTTAGGGGTGTTTAGACTCGGGGTACATTTTAGGGTGTTAGGTGCAGACGTAGGAAGTGTTTCCCCATAGGAAACAATGGGGCTGCGTTAGGAGCTGAACGCGGCTTTTTTGCAGGTGTTAGGTTTTTTTTCAGCTCAAACAGCCCCATTGTTTCCTATGGGAGAATCGTGCACGAGCACGTTTTTGAGGCCGGCCACGTCCCGTAAGCAACTCTGGTATCGAGAGTTGCATTTGCGGTAAAAATGCTCTACGCTCCTTTTTTGGAGCCTAACGCAGCATTTGATTAAACTCTCGATACCAGAGTTAAATTTATGGTGCGGCCAGAAAAAAGCCAGCGGAGCGTTAACAGCCCTTTTACCGCCGAACTCCAAATCTAGGCCAGAATTTGCTGTCCCCTCAAAATAACTCAACACACAGCCATTAATGTCTAAACTGTTGGCAACAAAAGTGAATACACCCCTAAGTGGAAATGTCCAAATTGGGCCCAAAGTGTCAATATTTTGTGTGGCCACCATTATTTTCCATCACTGCCTTAACCCTCTTGGGCATGGAGTTCACCAGAGCTTCACAGGTTGCCACTGGAGTCCTCTTCCACTCCTCCATGACGACATCATGGAGCTGGTGGATGTTACCTTGCGCTCCCCTACATTCCGTTTGAGGATGTCCCACAGATGCTCAATATGGTTTAGGTATGAAGACATGCTTGGCCAGTCCATCACCTTTACCCTCAGCTTCTTTAGCAAGGTAGTGGTCGTCTTGGAGGTGTGTTTGGGGTTGTTATCATGTTGGAATACTGCCCTGTGGCACAGTTTCCGAAGGGAGGGGATCATGCTCTGCTTTAGTATGTCACAGTACATGCTGGCATTCATGGTTCCCTCAATGAACAGTAGCTCCACAGTGCCGGAAGCACTCATGCAGGCCCAGACCATGACACTCCCACCACCATGCTTGACTGTAGGCAAGACACACTTGTCTTTGTACTCCTCACCTGGTTGCCGCCACATACGCTTGACACCATCTGAACCAAATAACTTTATCTTGGTCTCATTGGACCACAGGACATGGTTCCAGTAATCCATGTCCTTAGTCTACTTGTCTTCAGCAAACTGTTTGCGGGCTTTCTTGTGCATCATCTTTAGCAGAGGCTTCCTTTTGGGACGACAGCCATGCAGACCAATTTGATACAGTGTGTGGCGTATAGTCTGAGCACTGACAGGCTGACCCCCAACCCCTTCAAACTCTGCAGCAATGCTGGCAGCACTCATACATCTATTTCCCAAAGACAAACTCTGGATATGACGCTGAGCACGTGCACACAACCTGTCCTATGAAACCGCTGTATGGTCTTGCCCACCGTGCTGGAGTTCAGTTTCAGGGTCTTGGCAATCTTCTTATAGCTTTGGCCATCTTTATGTAGAGCAACAATTCTTTTTTTCAGATCCTCAGAGAGTTCTTTGCCATGAGGTGCCATGTTGAACTTCCAGTGACCAGTATGAGAGAGTGTGAGAGCGATTACCCCAAATTTAACACACCTGCTCCCCATTCATACCTGGGACCTTGTAACACTAACGAGTTGCATGACACCGGGGAGGGAAAATGGCTAATTATGCCCAATTTAGACATTTCCCCTTAGGGGTGTACTCACTTTTGTTGCCAATGGTTTAGACATTAATGGCTGTGTGTTGAGTTATTCTGAGGGGGCAGCAAATTTACACTGTTATACAGGCTGTACACTCACTACTTTACATTGTAGCAAAGTGTCATTTTTTCAGTGTTGTCACATGAAAAGATATAATAAAATATTTACAAAAATGTGAGGGGTGTACTCACTTTCTTTCTAATGACACGGTGAGTCCAAGGATCATCATCAATTACTGTTGGGAATATCACTCCTGGCCAGAAGGAGGAGGCAAAGAGCACCACAGCTCCCCTACCCACAATCCCTCAGTCATTCTCTTTGCCTGTAGTGCAAGGAGGAGGTGAAGTTTAGGTGTCTGATGAGAAGTTTTCTTCAATCAAGATTTTATTATTTTTTTAGCAGAGTAAGCTTACTCAGTTACTTTCTGGTGTCTAGTCTAGTCCACATCAGTCTCTTCAGTAGGGCAGTGGTGGCTTTTGAGCACTTGAGAACTTGTGAGGTACAATCCTCACTGCGTTTTCTCAAGAATCTGCTGCCCTAACTAGAAAACCTGAGTAGGTTTACTCGGTTTTTCTTTCTTCACAGGTCCATGTGAGGTGCTGCACCCTCTCAAACCAAATGAGCTGTCCTGCTGCCGGACAGCACTTCCAGGTAAGTGCCATTTTAATTTTTTTTTTTGCAACGAGATTGCTGGCACTTGTTACAGCTAAAAGCTGTCTTATTTAATATGGGACTTTATTAAACCTTCATGTTTGGGGTTACGTTTACGCAGTTTGGGCATTGAGACTGTGAGGTGATTTATGGTGGCTCAGTGTGTTATAGTAGTTTTTATACTTTAACTTTTGGTCATGGAGATTACTGTTGTAAGCTGTTTTTTTCGGCAGTTAGGACTCTGTAACCGCTCTGTATTTGAAAATGAGCTGCAGGACAGGTAGGCACCTCAGTAAAGCTACTGAGGTGTATAGGTAGCCTGAGGTCTATTTGGTTTGTTGCGCTAACACACATTTCTATTTAAAGACACAGTACACATTTATTTTTTATTTTCAAATAAATAATTTTTACACTTTATCCTTATTTATTACATAAGATGGATCAAGAGGCTTTTCAAACCATTATCCCAAGCAAAGTTGCTACTTATCAGTTATGTTTTGATGCTCAGGTGGAAACCCCAGTTCCTTTTTGTTCCTCATGCATTGAGAGAACTTTAAGAACTTTTAGAGATAAAATATTTGACCATGAGCCACCATTATCCCAGCCAAATGCTGTTCAGGTGTCTCCTAATGCAGATATGCAGCAGCTTTCTCCTCAGGCGTCCCAACTTTTTCAGTCTCCACATACAGTGCCCTGTGTTACCTCTTGCAATCCTGTAGGATTTTCTCTACAAGACATTGCTTCCCAGGTATCCCTTGTGGTATCTGAGACCTTGTCAGCTTTCCCCATGGTGCAGGAAAAGGCATTAAAGGAAATTTAGGAAAACAGTAAGGTTTCTGATCAAGTTCTGGCTTTCCAGAGTGTACCTTCCCATAAGCCTGAGGAAGAAGATATGTCTGTAGCATCTGAGGGGGAAATCTCAGACTGAGACAGTGTAATTCCTTCTTCTGATCCTCAAGTGGTATCCTTCAGATTTAAGATAGAACACCTTCGCTTATTACTTAAGGAGGTTTTGGCTACTTTGGACGACTCCAACACAACTATCGTAGTCAATCCTAAAAAGTCTAGTAAATTGAACAAATACTTTGATGTTCCCTCCGGTGGAGGTTTTTCTGGTTCGTGACTGTGCTGCAGAGAGTATTGCTCGAGAATGGGAAAGACCTGGTATTCCCTTTTCTCCATCTCCTATTTTTAAGAAGATGTTTCCTATAGCGGATTCTATTAAGGAGTCGTGGCAGACGGTTCCTAAGGTAGAAGGAGCGATCTCCACTTTACCAAGAGGACTACTATTCCCATAGAGGATAGTTGTTCTTTTAAAGATCCAATGGATAAAAAATTGGAGGCTTTACTAAAAAGATGTATGTGTCCACCAGGGTCTACAAAGGCAACCTGTGGTGTGTATCATCACTGTTACCGGCGCTGCGGCTTACTGGTTTGATGCGTTGTCTGAATCTCTTCAGACGGATACCCCTTTTGATGAGATCCAGGAGAGGATTAAGGCTCTCAAGTTAGCCAATTCCTTCATTACAGATGCTTCCTTACAGGTTATTAAACTGGGAGCCAAACTTTTTGGTTTTGCAGTCCTAGCCCTGCAGGGGCTTGTGGTTGAAGTCCTGGTCTGTGGATGTTTCATCTAAATCTAAGCTCATGGCTATTCCTTACAAGGGTAAGACCTTGTTTGGACCTGGTTTGGCGGAAATTATCTCAGATATTACTGGAGGGAAGGGTTCTTTTCTTCCTCAAGAAAAAAAGAATAAGCAGAAGGGAAGTCAGAGTAATTTTCATTCCTTTCATAACTTTAAAGGCAAGTCTTCCTCCCCTTCCTCCAAGCAAGATCAAGCCAAGCCTTCCTGGAAGCCCAACCAGTCCTGGAATAAGGGAAAGCAATCTAAAAAGCCTTCAGCTGATTCCAAGTCAGCATGAAGGGTTGGCCCCCGATCTGGGAGCGGATCTTGTAGGGGGCAGACTCTATCTTTTTTCCCAGGCTTGGATAAGAGATGTACCAGATCACTGTCTCCCAGGGATACAAAATAGACTTCAAATCTTTTCCTCCCAGAGGCAGGTTTCTCCTCTCTAAATTATCTGTAGACCAGATAAAAAGAGAGGCATTCTTAGATTGTGTCAAGGACCTTGCCGCCCTGGGGGTAATAGTTCCAGTTCCCTTTCAGGAAAGGGGTCTGGGATTTTACTCAAATCTGTTCATAGTTCCCAAAAAGGAGGGAACTTTTCAACCAATCCTAGATCTAAAATGTTTAAGCAAGTTTCACAGAGTACCATCCTTCAAGATGGAGACTACACGTTCCATTCTTCCCTTGGTACAAGAGGGTCAGTTCATGAGAACCATAGACTTTAAGGATGCATACCTTCATGTTTCTATTCACAGGGACCATCACAAGTTTCTGAGATTCGCCTTTTTGGACAATCATTTCTAGTTCATGGCCCTTCCATTCGGCCTTGCCACAGCTCCCAAAAGATTTTCAAAGGTTCTGGGGGCTCTTTTAGCTGTGCTTCGATCTCGGGCATTGCAGTGGCACCTTATCTGGATGACATTCTGGTTCAGGCGCCATCTTTTCAACAAGCAGAATTTCATATGGAGATCTTGTTGTCTTTTCTTCGATCCCACAGATGGAAGGTGAATCGGGAAAAAAGTTCTTTGGCTCCAGCTACAAGGGTCGTATTTTTGGGGACCATAATAGACTTCTTGTTAATGAAGATTTTTCTGATGGGGGTCAGAAAAAGAAAGATTTTTGACTCTTGTCTTGCCCTTCAGTCCTCTCCATGGCCGTCAGTGGCTCAATGTATGGAGGTAATCGGCCTTTTTCTGTTTGCTCAGTTCCATCTCAGACCTCTGCAGTTATGCATGCTCAGACAATGGAATGGGGATTATACGGACCTGTCTCCGCGTGTAGATCTAGATCAGGCGTCAATAGACTCTCTTCCAGGGTGGCTTTCTCAGGATCATCTCCTCCAGGGTACTTGCTTCCGCAGACCCTCCTGGGTGATTGTGACCACGGATGCGAGCCTTCTAGGTTGGGGAGCAGTATGGGGCTCGTTGAAGGCTCAGGGCTTATGGACCCAGGAGGAGTCAGTCCTGCCCATAAACATCTTGGAACTGAGAGCAATCTTCAATACTCGCCTGGCCTCAGTTAGCCTTAGCCCGGTTTATCAGATTCCAGTAGGACAACATAACCTCGGTGGCCTACATCAAACACCAGGGGGGAACTTGGAGTTCCTTGGCCATGACAGAGGTGGCCTGAATTATTCAGTGGGCGGAGACCCACAACTGCTGTCTTTCTACCATCCACATCCCAGGAGTGGACAATTGGGAAGCGGATTTTCTGAGCAGATAGACTTTTCATCCCGGGGAGTGGGAACTTAATTTGGATGTGTTTTCCAGCTTGACCCTCAAGTGGGGCAGCCGGAGTTGGATCTCTTGGCTTCTCGTCAGAATGTCAAACTTCCGAGATACGTCTCGAGGTCAATAGATCCACAGGCATTTCTGATCTTTGCTCTGGCAGTTCCTTGGAAATTCAGTCTAGCATACCTGTTTCCTCCATTCGCTCTCCTTCCAAGAGTCACTGCTCGAATCAAGCAGGAGAGGGCATCTGTAATTCTCATATGCCTGGCATGGCCTCGCAGGATTTGGTATGCAGATCTAGTGAAAATGTCATCCTTTCCACCTTGGAGACTCTGAGGTAGGACCTTCTACTTCAGGGTCCCTTCCTTCATCCAAATCTTGTTTCTCTGAAGTAGACTGCTTGGAGATTGAACGCTTAGTTTTATCGTCATTGAGACCTTGATTCAGGCTTGTAAGCCTGTGACTCAAAGGATTTACCATAAGATCTGGCATAAATACTTGTATTGGTGTGAATCCAAAGGATACTTTTGGAGTAGAGTAAGGATTCCTAGGATTTTGTCCTTTCTCCAGTATGGTCTGGAGAAGGGTTTATCAGCAAGTACTCTAAAGGGTCAGATTTCGGCATTGTCTATTTTGTTACATAATCGCTTGGCAGATGTGCCAGATGTGCAATCGTCAGGCCTTGGTTATAATTCGGCCTGTGTTTAAACCTGTTACTCCTCCATGGAGTCTTTACCTTGTTCTAAAAGTTTTTCAACATAAGCCTATGCATTCATTAGATATTAAGATGTTATCTTGGAAAGTTTTGTTTCTTGTTGCTATTTCCTCTGCTCGGAGAGTTTCTGAACTCTCTTCTTTACAGTGTGATTCCCCTTATCATATATTTCACTTTGATAAGGTGGTTCTGTTCTGTGTAGTAAGTTTGATTTCCTGCCCAAGGTTTTTTCGGTCAAGAATATTAATCAGGAAATCGTTGTACCTTCTTTGTGTCCTAATCCTTCTTCTCACAAAGAACTCTTGTTACATAATCTGGATGTTGTGCGAGCGCTAACATTTTATTTGTAGACAACTAAGGACTTTTGTCAGTCTTCTGCATTGTTTGTTTGCTTTTCTGGGAAACACAAGGGTCAGAAAGCTACTGCTACTTCTACGTTATTCGCTTAGCATAAGAGACTGCTTGACAGCAACCTCCTGAGAAAATCACAGCTCATTCCACAAGGGCTGTTTCTTCTTCCTGTGCCTTCAAAAATTAAGCTTATGTGGAACAGATTTGCAAGGCTGCAACTTGGTCATCTTTGCACACTTTTTCCAAATTCTATAAATTCGATACTTTTGCCTCTGCTCTTCAAGCAGTGGTGCCTTGTGTTTAGGTTCCCTGTCTTGTCCCTCCCTTATCTGTGTCCTCTGGCTTGGGTATTGGTTCCCAACAGTAATTATAGATGATCCGTGGACTCACCGTGTCATTAGAAAGAAAACAAAATTTATGCTTACATATAAATGTATTTATTTCTTGACACGGTGAGTCCACGGCCCGTCCTGTATTCAGACAGTTTCTTTTTATATAAACCTCAGGCACCTCTGCACCTTGTGTTACTTCCTTTCTCTCCTTTCCCTTTGGTCGAATGACTGGGGGATTGTGGGTAGGGGAGTGATATTTAACAGCTTTGCTGTGGTGCTCTTTGCCTCCTCCTGCTGGCCAGGAGTGATATTCCCAACAGTAATTGATGATGATCCGTGGACTCACCGTGTCAAGAAAAAAATAAATTTATCAGGTAAGCATAAATTTTGTTTTTGTGAGATACTGTATATATGATATAGGAATATCTATTTATAAATACATAGAACATATTTTTCTGTGTACAGAACATTGGAGTGTCAAATATTTACAGTAAATACATAGATAAAACCTTTAATAAATATGATTATTGCATAAATATGATTTTACATGTTGTCATCTACTTAACTGCAATGGGCTACAATGCACTTTTATATATATGTCTATATATGTATCTATACATATGTATTTGTGTTTATATGTGTATATATGTCTGTAAATACATGTATAAACATATAAATACATATGTACACATATATATAGACATATAAATATACATACATATACATCTTTAGAGATGTTTTAAAGCCCTTTGCCTGCCTTTTTTTCTAACACCTGAGATCTCATATCTTTTGAGCCCTTATAACTTTTGTGTGTAATTTAAAAAAAATATATATTTTTATTAGATGGTGTTAATATGAGTGTTACTGTACATTTGTAATGTGTTTTGTGCAACTTTTTAGTTTTGCCAAACTGTTAACCACAGCTCTGAGGTCGTGGTAATCATTCTAGCGTAAATTGCATTTGCGTTCACGCGTTTGCATTTACTTTCAGCTTGTAATAATAGTGCAAATTAATCGTTTGTGAAAACACAATATCACTTGCGCAGAAACATTGGCGTTCTACTTGTAAATCTAACCATCTAATTTTTAAAAAATGAATTAAGAAAACGTCAATTTGCGTTCTGGCGATGTTATCTAAAAAATACAACAAAAAAACAAAACACTGTAAAATATTAATGTCAATAAGAAGTGGCGCAACTTAACTCTTCAAAACCAGGATTCCCACACTGTAAATTGTGATACCAATAAGTGACGAGATTTAATGTTACAGAACTCACAGTACAGTCCATGATTTCCAAACCTCCCTCTCACTGTATAGACTGTGATTTACAAACCTCAGTTTTACTGTACAGACCGTGATTTAAAAACCTCACTCTCACTGTACAGACCGTGATTTACAAACCTCACTCTCACTGTACAGACTATGATTTACAGATTTCACTCTCACTGTACAGACCATGATTTACAAACCTCACTCTCACTGTACTGACCGTGATTTACAAACCTCACTCTCACTGTACTGACCGTGATTTACAAACCTCACTCTCACTGTACAGACTGTGATTTACAAACCTCACTCTCACTGTGCAGACTGTGGTTTACAGACTTCACTCTCACTGTACAGACTGTGATTTACAGACCTCACTCTCACTGTACAGACTGTTATTTACAGACCTCACTCTCACTGTACAGACTGTGATTTACAGACCTCACTCCCACTGTACAGACAGTGATTTACAGACCTTACTATTACTGTACAGACTGTGATTTACAGACCTCACTCTCACTGTACAGACTGTGATTTACAGACCTTACTATTACTGTACAGACTGTGATTTACAGACCTCACTCTCACTGTACAGACTGTGATTTACAGACCTTACTATTACTGTACAGACTGTGATTTACAGACCTCACTCTCACTGTACAGACTGTGATTTACAGACCTCACTCTCACTGTACAGACTGTGATTTACAGACCTTACTATTACTGTACAGACTGTGATTTACAGACCTCACTCTCACTGTACAGACTGTGATTTACAGACCTCACTCTTACTGTACAGACTGTGATTTACAGACCTCACTCTCACTGTACAGACTGTGATTTACAGACCTTACTATTACTGTACAGACTGTGATTTACAGACCTCACTCTCACTGTACAGACTGTGATTTACAGACCTCACTCTTACTGTACAGACTGTGATTTACAGACCTCACTCTCACTGTACAGACTGTGATTTACAGACCTTACTATTACTGTACAGTCTGTGATTTACAGACCTCACTCTCACTGTACAGACTGTGATTTACAGACCTCACTCTTACTGTACAGACTGTGATTTACAGACCTCACTCTCACTGTACAGACTGTGATTTACAGACCTTACTATTACTGTACAGACTGTGATTTACAGACCTCACTCTCACTGTACAGGCCCCGATTTATACAGACTGTACTGTACATAAAGTGATAATATATAAAAGCTATACAGTTAACAATAATCAAGTAGGAGATGGTTTATGTTTTATTATTACTTTACTGCAATAGTGCAAGAATGCTTTGATTATTATGATTTTTTGAAAGAATTAATGATTGTTAATAGTAAGTTTTGTAACTAAATGTGCACATGTATTTGTTTAAATTAGATACTTTAATACATTTTGACTAGTACAAATTCTAAAGTAACAGAAATATTTTTTTATTTTTTACAGTCTGTTTTTGCATATTGCTTTACTTCATGTTACATCTCTTTCTATGACGTCTCTTACTGTGATGTCACTGAATATGATAAATTACTTCAAATTATGAAAGTAGGCAGGATTGCGCTTTCTATGGTTGGGAGATGTCTGTATTTGCCGTTCTGTTTAGAAAGCTTTACCTCTAATTATCCCCTTAACGGCCGGACTTATATTTCTACATCGGAACAAAGTTCTGATGTAAACAAATAATTGAAAAATGGAATCACGAGATCTTTCATGCGATCACGTGATTTCAAAGATCGGATTGTGTCTGGGGGGAGTGCCTATGATGCTAGGCACGCCCTCCAGCCCGCAATCCCATATGGGAGGCGCCTTTGGCTTTAGTACAGCCAAAAGGCTAGGGCGTTCTATGCCGTCCTAATCGTACTGGACTTTAACGCCCTTAGAATGTCCTAAGAGCATTAAGGGGTTAAAATGGTATACATCATTTTTTTTGTATTGCTGTGTTATTAACCCTCTACGGGCTAGAGAGTCATATAAAATGCTACCTCGTCTGTCCAACATTTGGTGTGTGTAAGTGTGTGTATGTATGTATGGGTGTGGTGTGTGTATGTATGTATGTATATATAAAATGTGTGTGTGTGTGTGTGTGTATGTATATATATATATATATATATATATATATATATATATATTTGCATACGAAGAGAGAAGCGTTCTACCAGGAACGAACAACAGCTCATCAGCTAGTTCTATGACGATTTACCACCCAGGAGCAGCCTCTTTTTAGACCAATGTGCTTTTCACGGAGGAAAACTTTCCTGAAGTATATCAGTCTTATCCCGCCAAGTAAGGTCAGTCCAGCCCCAAAATACCAGGCAATTCACCCCTGAACAAGGAACATGACAACCGCATACGATTGTTTCGGCCTCCTATGGGCCTCGTCAGTGAGGTGCAACCACATTCCTCTAAGCACACAGGGCAAGGAGTCCACTTCTGGTTTCCCCCATCACCCATAGGGAGACCTCCCTAGGGTCATATTAATTTGCATATGTATGTGTATGTATATATATATATATATATATATATATATATATATATGTGTGTGTGTATTTACACAGCCATTTTTTGCAGTACAGCGGTCCCACCCCTTGCTCTCTCTTCCCCCCTCTCTTTTGTGCTCTCTCTCTCTCCCCTCTCTCTTTTGCGCTCTCTCTCCTCTCTCTTTTGCGCTCTCTCTCTCCCCCTCTCTTTTGCTCTCTCTCTCCCCCCTCTCTTTTGCGCTCTCTCTCTCCCCCCTCTCTTTTGCGCTCTCGCTCTCCCCCCCTCTCTTTTGCACTCTCTCTCTCCCCCCTTTCTTTTGCGCTCTCTCTCTCTCCCCTCTCTTTTGTGCTCTCTCTCTCCCCCCTCTCTTTTGCGCTCTCTCTCTCCCCCTCTCTTTTGCTCTGTCTCTCTCCCCTTTTTTTGCTCTCTCTCTCCATCCCTCTCTTTTGCTCTTTCTCTCCATCCCTCTCTTTTGTTCTCTCTCTCTCCCGCTCTCTCCCCCCCCCTCTCTTTTGCTCTCTCTCTTCCCTCTCTTTTGCTCTCTCTTTCCATCCCTCTCTTTTGCGCTCTCTCTCCCCCTCTCTATTGCTCTCCCCCCTCTCTTTTTCTCTCTCTCCCCCTCTCTATTGCTCTCTCTCCCCCTCTCTATTGCTCTCTCCCCCCCCCCTCTCTTTTGCTCTCTCTCCCCCCTCTCTTTTTCCCTCTCTTCCCTCTATTTTGCTCTTTCCTCTCTCTTTCGCTCTTTCACCTCTCTTTCGCTCTCTCTCCCCCCTCTCTTTTGCTCTTTCCCCTCTCTTTTGCTCTCTCTCCATTCCACTCTTTTGCTCTCTCTCTTCCCCTCTCTATTGCTCTCTCTCCTCCCTCTCTATTGCTCTCTCTCCCCCCTCTCTTTTGCTCTCTCTCCCCCCACTCACCCCCCTCTCTCTCTCCCCCTCTCTTCTTTTGCTCTCTCTCTCCCCTCTCTTTTGCTCTCTCTCTTCCCCTCGCTCTTTCCCCCTCTCATTTTCTCTCTCCCCCTCTCTTTTGCTCTCTCTACCCCCACTCTCCCCCTCTCTTCTTTTGCTCTCGCTCCCCCTCTCTTTTGCTCTCTCTCTTCCCCCTCTTATTTTCTCTCTCCCCCTCTCTTTTGCTCTCTCTCTCCCCCCTCTCTCTCTCCCCTCTATTTTGCTCTTTCTCCTCTATTTTGCTCTCTCTCCCCCCTCCTTTCTGCTCTTCCCCCTCTCTTTAGCTTTTTCCTATCTCTTTTTGTCTTTCCCCCTCTCTTTCTATTTCTCTCCCCTCTCTCTCGCGCCGACCGAGCCCGACCATGCCCCCACCACGCCATGATGATGTAGTGAAATGAGGTTTATTAGATTAACAGAAAATGTGCAATATGCATCAAAACAAAATTAGACAGGTGCATTAATTTGGGCACCCCAACAGAAATATTGCATCAATATTTAGTAGAGCCTCCTGTAGCAGAAATAACAGCCTCTAGACGCTTCCTATATCCTGAGTGTCTGGATTCTGGATGAAGGTATTTTGGACCATTCCTCCTTGCAAAACATCTCCAGTTCAGTTAGGTTTGATGGTTGCCGAGCATGGACAGCCCGCTTCAAATCACCCCACAAATTTTCAATGATATTCAGGTCTGGGGACTGGGATGGCCATTCCAGAACATTGTACTTGTTAATCTGCATAAATGTCAGAGTAGATTTTGAGCAGTGTTTTGGGTCGATGTCTTGTTAAATTATCCAGCTCCTGCATAACTTCACCTTTGTGACTTATTCCTCAACATTATTCTCAAGTATCTGCTGATATTGAGTGGAATCCATGCAACCCTTAATCTTAACAAGATTCCCAGTACCGGCACTGGCCACACAGCCCAACAGCATGATGGAACATCCACCAAATTTTACTGTGGGTAGCAAGTGTTTGTCTTGGAACGCTGTGTTCTTTTGCCGCCATGCATAACGCCCCTTGTTATGACAAAATAACGCAATCAGTCCACAGCACCTTCTTCCAAAATGAAGTTGGCTTGTACAAATGTGCATTTGTGGCGTGTGTGCAGAAAAGGCTTCTTCCGCATCACTCTCTCATACAGCTTCTCTTTGTGCGCTGAATTGTTGAACGATGCACAGTGACACCATCTGCAGTAAGATGATGTTGTAGGTCTTTGGAGGTGGTCTGTGCGCTGTTTTTGACCCTTCTCACCATCCTTTGCCTTTTCCTCTCCGATATTTTACTTGGCCTGCCACTTCTGGCCTTAACAAGAACTGTTCCTGTGGTCTTCCATTTCCTCACTATGTTCCTCACAGTGGACACTGACAGCTTAAATCTCTGTAATAGCTTTTTGTAGCCTTCACCCAAAACAATAATGTTGAACGAATACGTTGGCTCTAGTTACAAGTGAATATAGTATATTTAAAAAGAAAGGAGTATTTGAATCCACAAGTACAAACAGCACTATCATGACATTCTCTAAGAAACTTGAGAAAGATCTGCTTGACTCAGCATCGGAGCAAAGGCAACAGGTTAGGTTTAACCTCACCAGAAAAGAGAAAGATGCACTGAATAAACTGATAAAAGAAGAGACTATAGCCATAAGGAGAGCTGACAAAGGCGGAGCAATAGTCATCATGGACTACAAATACTATCAGATGGAGATACTACAACAATTGAATTATATTAGTACATATCGGATCTTACCTTGTAACCACACGATGCAGTTCAAGAAGGAGATTGATGCATTGTTGGATAGAGCACAAGAAGCAGATTGCATTGATAAACAGACCTTGGAGTACCTGAAAGTGGAATACCTGAAGGTACCAGTATTTTACACGTTGCCAAAGGTGCATAAGAACTATAAAGAACCACCTGGCTGTCCAATAGTGGTAGCAACAAACTCTCTCCCACAACCACTGGCGGTATACATTGACATTATACTACAACCTCTTGTGCAATGGATGGATAGTTACCTGAGAGATGCAGAGGATGTAATACATCAACTAAAAGCTATTGGGCCTATGAATGAAGAAGACCTGCTTGTAACCCTTGATGTTACAAGCCTGTATACGGTCATACCACACTGTGAAGGACTTGAGTCTATCAAGAGACGACTGCAAAGGTATCCATATATTGGACCACCTGAAGAATTCATATTGGAACTCATTGACAACTGCTTAAGGAAGAACTTCTTCAGGTTGGAGAGCAAGTATTACCTGCAATTAACTGGTACAACAATAGGATCAAATATGGCCCCATCCTATGCGAATCTATTAATGGAAGGATTCGAGATAGACAAGAACAGTATATTCAGAAACCAGAAGATAATCCTTTACAAAAGGTATATTGATGACCTCTTCATTATATGGAGAGGGAGTCCAGAATCACTTCAAGAATGGGCTAAAGAACTTAACGAGCAGCATCAGTCATTACAATTAAAATTGAACTAGAGTGAGAATGAAATAGAATTCCTGGACCTAGAGATCTATAAAGAAAACAACACATTGCAGACAACACTCTATAAAAACCTGCCACCCTCCAGCTTTGAAAAAAGCACTCCCGAAGTCGCAGTTTATTAGAGTGACAAGAAACAACACCAAAAAAGACACTGCACAGATCCAGCAAGAAGAGGTGGAACAGAACTTGAAAGAAAGAGGATATAAGAGCAAGGTCCTGAGAGAACAAAGGAATCAGGCAGGGATGGCAAAACAGAAGAACAAGGAGTTAACAGAACCAAACAAAAAGAGGCTGACATTCACCACAACATACACAGCAGACAAGAATCAGTTTAACCGCATCTTGAAGCGCAATTGGGAAATACTACAAAGTGACGACATGTTACCCTTCAAAAATATGGAGGTACCATGGATTGGATACAGAAAAGGGAAATCACTCAAAGATAGCCTTCAGATGACAGACCCAATGCACTGCTACTCAAAAAGCTGGTTGAATAAGCAAACGACTAAACAGGGTTGCTACAGATGTAGCGGCTGTACAACATGTAACGGATTACAGGTGGGTAGATATTTCAATCTCCCCAGGCACAAGAAGAAGTATTACCTTAAACACAGGGTCACCTGCACCACCCCATACATCGTATACCTGCTTTACTGCCCGTGTAGTTTGTTTTACATGGGTAAAACCTGTGA
>NC_069505.1:240676750-240679250 GCF_027579735.1 Bombina bombina | reverse complement strand
GTCACAGTATTATTGGCAAACGGACCGGGACATGAGCCTCCGACATCCTTATCTCACCTCTTCACAACCGCGTCTCCCTGCTCACTGGGGACACAAACTTGCAGGTGTATACTTTGCTTCTGTGCGTAAACCGTATCCAGGCGGCTTAAAGCAACCACTTGATTACCGCAAGATCCAGGCTTGCTTCTTCAGTTTGAATTTTGAAATTCCCGGGCAGGCTCAGGCCAGCTGCTTAATTCACAGGTGCAAAGATAGCTGTTTCTGGGAAAGTCGACGCGCGTTTCGCCCCATAATGCTGAGCGAAACAGGGGCCTCGTCAGGACTGTCCATCTTCTCCAATTGTCAGACTTTATTGCAAAACCAATGAACTGGGAGATAGTACCTCAGCCAATCAAATTAGCTATTTACACACACCCTTTTAAAATCTTAAGCCGGACATTCCTGTCTATTTTAAAGATAAGTTCAATGATTACCAATGTATAGATTAATACAATGTGGCCTATTTTAACAAGATGGAACATATTTTATTTGGCAACTTTGTACAAAAAACAACAACTGCATGCGAGAAAACCTTATGCATGTTGCAGCTCAATTAAACTTTATTTCTTTGGTTACTATGCCTAGATAAAATTACTTTACATAAATCCCATATTGATTTAAATTCTATAAATTTGAAATGACTAGCTGAATTACTATAATGGTTACTATGATGGTATATTTTGACGTGCAGACCCACAACTATGAAACAAATTTAAGAGAAAATAAAGGTCATAGTTAATGGCCTATTTATAAAATTTACTAATGCTGATATAGCTTTTCACTCATTTGTTTTTTCTCCAGTTACAACAAATGGAGAATTTCAAATTTCAGATATGAACCTCTATTTTAAAAACGATGCATATTCAATCCTTTCGTTTAAACCAAAAGGTGACACCGTATTTAGCATAAAAGTCCATCTTGCTTCTTTTTTTAACAAACAGTTATCCTCATCTCCACCTCTTCCATTTGTTATTCCTCTGTCAATCCCTATAAATCTTAAAGAAACAGTACTACTATTATGAATCTCCTTAAAATGACGAGCTACACTTGTATCTCTCCCGTAGATGATGTCATCTCTGTGCTCCTGTACCCTGTCCTTGAACAAACGTTTTGTTTTACCCACATAGAACAGGGGACAGGAGCACCCCAAAAGATAAACAACCCCTACTGAGTTACAATTTGAAAAGCATCTAATAGTATAAGTTTTATCTGTATTGGCAGAAAATGTTTTGCTTTTTGGCAAATAGGGACAATAGACACAATGCCCACAAGGAAAGCTCCCTTTCACTTGTTTATTAGTTAACCAGTATGTAGCTGGTTCAGACCGAGTAAATCTACTTCTAACTAACTTATCTTTAAGATTAGGAGATTTCCTTGCGGTCAAAAGGGGTCTATTTCCTACCTTATCTGCTATTTTGTCATCTAAGGTTAAAAAATGCCAATTTTGAGATAGAATATTTCTTATACTTTGCCATTGGCAATTAAATGTAGTAATGAATCTGATATTATTCTCAATTTTTGTTTCTTTTTGATTATACAAAAGGTCTTGACGGCATTTTTTAACCTTAGATGACAAAATAGCAGATAAGGTAGGAAATAGACCCCTTTTGACCACAAGGAAATCTCCTAATCTTAAAGATAAGTTAGTTAGAAGTAGATTTACTCGGTCTGAACCAGCTACAAACTGGTTAACTAATAAACAAGTGAAAGGGAGCTTTCCTTGTGGGCATTGTGTCTATTGTCCCTATTTGCCAAAAAGCAAAACATTTTCTGCCAATACAGATAAAACTTATACTATTAGATGCTTTTCAAATTGTAACTCAGTGGGGGTTGTTTATCTTTTGGGGTGCTCCTGTCCCCTGTTCTATGTGGGTAAAACAAAATGTTTGTTCAAGAACAGGGTACAGGAGCACAGAGATGACATCCTCTACGGGAGAGATACAAGTGTAGCTCGTCATTTTAAGGAGATTCATAATAGTAGTACTGTTTCTTTAAGATTTATAGGGATTGACAGAGGAATAACAAATGGAAGAGGTGGAGATGAGGATAACTGTTTGTTAAAAAAAGAAGCAAGATGGACTTTTATGCTAAATACGGTGTCACCTTTTGGTTTAAACGAAAGGATTGAATATGCATTGTTTTTAAAATAGAGGTTCATATCTGAAATTTGAAATTCTCCATTTGTTGTAACTGGAGAAAAAACAAATGAGTGAAAAGCTATATCAGCATTAGTAAATTTTATAAATAGGCCATTAACTATGACCTTTATTTTCTCTTAAATTTGTTTCATAGTTGTGGGTCTGCACGTCAAAATATACCATCATAGTAACCATTATAGTAATTCAGCTAGTCATTTCAAATTTATAGAATTTAAATCAATATGGGATTTATGTAAAGTAATTTTATCTAGGCATAGTAACCAAAGAAATAAAGTTTAATTGAGCTGCAACATGCATAAGGT